>NC_041380.1:377108582-377139831 GCF_002162155.2 Triticum dicoccoides | reverse complement strand
AAAGATGACCCTCGGGATGTGCGACTCCCAAGGGAAAAAGACTAGTTGGCGAATGGTAAAACCAAAGTTGGGCCTTGCTGGAGGAGTTTTATTCAAAGCGAACTGTCAAGGGGTTCCCATTATAACCAACCGTGTAAGGAACGCAAAATCCGGGAACATAACAACAATATGACGGAAACTAGGGTGGCAAGAGTGGAACAAAACACCAGGCGTAAGGCCGAGCCTTCCACCCTTTACCAAGTATATAGATGCATTAATTAAATAAGAGATATTATGATATCCCAACAGTAATATCCATGTTCCAACAAGGAACAAACTCCAATCTTCACCTGCAACTAACAACGCTATAAGAGGGGCTGAGCAAAGCGGTAACATAGCCAAACAACGGTTTGCTAGGACAAGGTGGGTTAGAGGCTCATGGAAATATGGGAGGCATGATAAAGCATGTGGTAGGTATCGCAGCATAGGCATAGCAAAAGAGCGAGCAACTAGCAAGAAAAGATAGAAGTGGTTTGGAGGGTATGGTCATCTTGCCTGAAATCCCGCAAGGAAGAAGAAACAAGTCCATGAAGAAGACACACGGACGAAGTCGAACGGATCCTCACAAACGCGACATTATCGAAACTAACCCGAAGAAGCAACACCAGAAAGAAAGCAAACATAGTAAACAACCATCACATAGTCATGGCATGATGCACAATCAAGTATGATGCATGTCCGGTTTTATGAAGCATGGCATGGCAAAGTGCACAAACAATCCTACAAATTAAGTGGAGCTCAATATGCAACTCCGTTGCATATTGACGAAACACCACGTGACTTATTTAGTTTGATCTTGTTTATGTACCCAACAATATTAAATGTTGATTAACATGGCAAGAGGTGAAACAAATGAAAACTAACTATCTAGGCAAGTTTAAATGAGGCCGGAACAACAAACAACAAGTCCAGAAACTCCTCATGTGCATGTTTTTAGGTTTTGGAACTGTTTTGCCCTAAACCATATTTTATAGTTATTAAACATGCAAAGCAATGTCACCATGTTAAACTAGGCATTTTTCCACCCCATTTACATATAAAGATTATTAAATTTGGAGCTACGATTAAATAGTTATGAATTAAAGCATTTTAGCATGGCGTAGGAGCAAATTAAAGCAAAAATCATTTTAAGCATTTTAAACATGGATGAAAATGACATATTATGAAACTACATAAAATTCTAAGCAACTTTCATGTTAAGTTTGTTTAAATCCGATGCACGGTTATTTAGGTGTGAGCATTTTAAAAATGATGGCATATTCAGTAATTATGCATGTGAAGGAAAATTAGTAAATTCACAGAACTAAAAAACATCTATGGGCCGAATCTGGTGCAAGTTGGGCCAACTGAGAAAGAAAAAAACAAAAGAGGCGCTGCTGGGGGCGTCTCACCATGGGCCAAGGCCCAGTTCAGGTGGGAGGCCAGCAAGGGAGGCGGTGGGCCAGATCTGGCAATGGGGGGAGCGACCCAGGCGCGTACGGTTGAAGGCAGGGCTCGAGCGGGTGAGGTCAGCGCTCGTTCAAAGACGCAGCAGAAGACGGCGGCAGGGACGCAGTCAACGGTGGGGACACAGGGATTCCGACGAGCGGCAGGATGGAGCAGAAGGGCGGATCCGACGGGCGATGCAGCAGGGAGGTGGCCGGAGGAGGCGGGCCGGGAACCCTTGGGCAGGGACGCGGGGAGGTCGTCCATGGCGTTTGCCTCCTGTTCATGACAGAGGAAGAGAGAAAGCAACATGAGAGAGAGATAGAGACGAACCAGAAGGAGGGAGATAGAACGGGAAGGAGAGGGGCAACGAGGACGGCCTGCGGTTTCAGGCGAGGAACAGAGCAGCTTCGGTGGTGGTGCTTGCCGGCATGGTGGTGGCGCGTGGGTCGAGCGAGGCTCTCGGGCAGAGGCGCTTGCCTCGATCCAGATCGGATCGAGCGCTGCGGGAGGTGGAGGCATGGGAGGCTGGGGCCGCTGGCTGTGGTGGGATCCTGATCCGACGGATCGGATCACAGTGGGGCTGATGGATCTGGCCCTGCAATGTGGCAAGAGGCAACTGGGGCGGCATGGAAAACAAAGAGGAAGGTGGCGGCGGATGCGGGATAGGGTTAGGGGTTAGGCTAGGTTTAGACTGATACATATATATAGCATGTGGATATTTGGGTAGGGGCTACCTCGTCCCTCCGATCGTAATCGGGCGGTCGAGAAAAATATGTTAGGAAGTCCAATAAACAAAACGGAGATGTTTTGTAGATGTTTGGGGATGATCCGGACACAACGGTGGCGACAGTCCGGGTCGGGTTCGGGATAACTTACGGACGCGCGCGCGAGGAGGGCCGCGGTCTGACGAGAGAGGTTAGGTTGGGCTTGGCGGTAGGCAGTGGACTGTGTAGACGGTCTCAAGCTGAGAGAAGAGAAGAGAGAGAGAGAGAGAGAGAGAGAGAGAGAGAGAGAGAGAGAGAGAGAGAGAGAGACCCGGCGACTATTTCTGGAGACCGAAAACGTCCGACGTTTGACCGACTATAATGCCGCTATAGTTATCCGTTGGGGCATCAAACGAACTCCGAATGCGATGAAACTTGACAGGCGGTCTATCTACACTATAATAAGACCACACATCAACTCTCACCCCATTCCGAGAACATTTTCTGGCCACTTATAAAATACTATTTCGGACATGCCGCGGGCGTGTGCAACTGTGACTGGGCTCAGAACGGACAACGGACGGAACTGGGGAACCCGGATGGATGCAAGTTTTGAAAACATGCAGATGCAATGTGGATGATGACATGGCAAGATGCAACACGCAAGCGAATGACATGGAAACGACAGCGAATAACTAGAAGACACCTGGCACATCGGTCTCGGGGCGTTACACATAGCTAGTAGCTAGATGGCTTCTTCTCTCTCTTTGGATCTCAATACAAAGTTCTCCTTGATTCTCTTGGAGATCTATTCGATGTAATCTTCTTTTGTGGTGTGTTTGTCGAGATCCGATGAATTGTGGGTTTATGATCAAGTCTATCTATGAACAATATTTGAATCTCCTCTGAATTCTTTTATGTATGATTGGTTTATCTTTGCAAGTCTCTTCGAATTATCAGTTTGGTTTGGCCTACTAGATTGATCTTTCTTGCAATGGGAGAAGTGCTTAGCTTTGGGTTCAATCTTGCGGTGCTCGATCCCAGTGACAGAAAGGGAAATGACACGTATTGTATTGTTGCCATCGAGGATAAAAAGATGGGGTTTACATCATATTGCATGAGTTTATCCCTCTACATCATGTCATCTTGTTAAGGTGTTACTCCGTTCTTATGAACTTAATACTCTAGATGCATGCTGGATAGCGGTCGATGTGTGGAGTAATAGTAGTAGATGCAGAATCGTTTCGGTCTACTTGTCACGGACGTGATGCCTATATACATGATTATGCCTAGATATTCTCATAACTATGCTCAATTCTATCAATTGCTCGACAGTAATTTGTTTACCCACCATAATACTTATGCTCTTGAGAGAAGCCACTAGTGAAACCTATGGCCCCCGGGTCTATCTTCCATCATATTAATCTACTGTTATTTCCATTACCGTTTATTTTGTAATCTTTAATTTCAATCTATATCATAAAAATACCAAAAATACTTATCTTCTTATTATCATCTCTATCAGATCTCACTCTTGCAAGTGGCCGTGAAGGGATAGACAACCCCTTTATCGCGTTGGTTGCGAGGTTCTTATTTGTTTGTGTAGGTATGAGGTGACTCGCGTGTGGTCTCCTACTGGATTGATACCTTGGTTCTCAAAAACTGAGGGAAATACTTACGCTGCTTTACTGCATCACCCTTTCCTCTTCAAGGGAAAACCAATGCAGTGCTCAGGAGGTAGCAAGAAGGATTTCTGGCGCCGTTGTCGGGGAGATCTATGCCAAGTCAAGACATACCAAGTACCCATCACAACTCTTATCATGCGCATTACATTATTTGCCATTTGCCTCTCGTTTTCCTCTCCCCCACTTCACCCTTGCCATTTTATTCGCCCTCTTTTCCGTTTGCCTCTTTTTGCTTGCCTCGTCCTTATGGCTAGTCCTTTATCTACTCCTTTGTCTCCCGAGAATGAAGTTCTTAATTTTAAACAAAGGGAGGGAGAAAATCTAAAAGATGCTTGGTACATAATTTGCAATGCGCAAAATAGATCTACTAGGAAGCAATCTACTTCCGTTCTTCTTTGCAATTTTTATGTAGGCATCACTCCTTGGAATAGATATATCCTTGATACCATTACCGGAGGAAATTTCTTGGGTAGCCATACTTTTGATTCTTATAATGCTATGATAGATTTGTTTGGCCCACCACCTCATTTGGTTAATGGAACTATTTTAACTTTGGAACACGTGATGCAACGGCTTGAAATTATTGAAAATAAAGTTGCTACCGTAGAGTTGATTGAAAATTTGGATAGAAAGATACATAACCAAATTACTCAATACGGATCTAAGGTAGGAGTTGCTCTTAAATTTTTTAAAGAAAAGGAATCTATGGTTAATGAAAACATAGATCAAGATTCCACTAGAATTGATAAAATTGAGGATATTATTACCAACCTAGGGTCTGCCTTTTCTTCCGTGAAAAACAGTCCTTCTAATACTAAGATTGCCAAATTGATGTATGTTCCTAAAAATAAGGGTGAAACTTCTAGTAAGGGAAATGCGGACCTCAAATCCATAAGTGTTCACCCCAACTTTCTCTCTATCCTTAAGGAAACTTTTGCTACAAATGATTTTCTCGATTTCATGCCTAAGAGTTTGATAATTAATAAAAATAAAGAAACTCCTAGGAGTTATAGGTGTCTTATTGAGGAATTGCCTACCAAAGATGGCAATACCTAGATCTATCTTCGCTTTTATGCCTAGCTAGGGGCGTTAAACGATAGCACTTGTTGGGAGGCAACCCAATTTTATTTTTCTTTTTTTCTTTTTGCTCCTGTTTATTAATAAATAATTTATCTAGCCTCTGTTTTGGTTGTGTTTTTTATGTTTAATTAGTGTTTGTGCCAAGTATAACCGTTGAGAAGACTTAGGGGAAGTCTTTTAGATCTTCCCATAAAAAACAGAAACTTTAGCGCTCGAGAATTGCTGCCATTTTTTATTGGAGAGTGCTATTTAGTTAATTATTTTTGCATATGATTAATATATAAATTCCTCACGTCCAGCAATTTATTTTAGAATTTTTGGGGTTCCAGAAGTTAGCGTTAGCTACAGATTACTACAGACTGTTCTGTTTTTGACAGATTCTATTTTTTGTGTGTGGTTTGCTTATTTTGATGAATCTATGGCTAGTAATAGAGTTTATAAACCATAGATAAGTTGGAATAAAGTAGGTTTAATACCAATATAAATCAAGAATGAGTTCGTTACAGTACCTTGAAGTGGTGTTTTGTTTTCTTTCGCTAACGGAGCTCATGAGATTTTCTATTTGAGTTTTGTGTTGTGAAGTTTTCAAGTTTTGGGTAAAGATTTGATGGATTATGGAACAAGGAGTGGCAAGAGCATAAGCTTGGGGATGCCCAAGGCACCCCAAGGTAAAATCCAAGGACAAGCAAATGCCTAAGCTTGCGTATGCCCCGGAATACATCCCCTCTTTCGTCTTCGTCTATCGGTAACTTTACTTGGACCTATATTTTTAGTCACCACATGATATGTGTTTTGCTAGGAGCGTCCTGTATGATTTGAGTCTTTGCTTTTAGTTTACCACAATCATCCTTGCTGTACACACCTTTTGATAGATACACACATAATTGGAATTTGTTAGAATACTCTATGTGCTTCAGTTATATCTTTTGAGCTATATAATTTTTGCTCTAGTGCTTCGCTTATACCTTTTTAGAGCACGGTGGTGGTTCTATTTTATAGAAATAATTGATCTCTCATGCTTCACTTATATTATTTTGAGAGTATTAAACATCATGGTAATTTGCTTTAATTATGAATTTAGTCCTAATATAATAGGCATCCAAGACCGGTATAATAAAAACTTTCATAAAAAGTGCATTGAGTACTAGGAGAAGTTTGATACTTGATAATTGTTTTGAGATATAAAGGGGGTGATATTAGAGTGTGCTAGTTGAGTAGTTGTGAATTTGAGAAATACTTATGTTGAAGTTTGCAAGTCCCGTAGCATGCACGTATGGTAACCGTTGTGTAACAAATTTGAAACATGAGGTGTTATTTGATTGTCTTCCTTATGAGTGGCGGTCAGGGACGAGCAATGGACTTTTCCTACCAATCTATCCCCCTAGGAGCATGTGTATGATACTTGATTTTTGATGACTTGTAGATTTTTGCAATAAGTATGTGAGTTCTTTATGACTAATGTTGAGTCCATGGATTATACGCACTCTCACCCTTCCATCATTGCTAGCCTCTTCGGTACTGTGCATTGCCCTTTCTCACCTTGAGAGTTGGTGCAAACTTCGCCGGTGCATCCAAACCCCGTGATATGATACGCTCTGTCACACATAAGCCTCCTTCTATCTTCCTCAAAACATCCACCATACCTACCTATTATGGCATTTCCATAGCCATTCCGAGATATATTGCCATGCAACTTTCCACCATTCCGTTTATCATGACACACATCATCATTGTCATATTGCCTTGCATGATCATGTTGTTGACATTGTATTTGTGGAAAAGCCACCGTTCATAATTTTTCATACATGTCACTCATGAGTCACTGCACATCCCGGTGCATCGCCGGAGGCATTCATATAGAGTCATACCTTGTTCTAGTATCGAGTTGTAATCATTGAGTTGTAAATAAATACAAGTGTGATGATCATCATTGATAGAGCATTGTCCCAAATAAAAAAAGGAAAGAAAGAAAATAAAAGGGGCAATGCTACTATCTTTTTTTCCACACTTGTGCTTCAAAGTAGCACCATGATCTTTATGATAGAGAGTCTCTTGTTTTCTCACTTTCACATACTAGTGGGTATTTTTCATTATAGAACTTGGCTTCTATATTCCAACGATGGGCTTCCTCAAATGCCCTAGGTCTTCGTGAGCAAGCAAGTTGGATGCACACCCACTTAGTTTCTTTTGTTGAGCTTTCATACATTTATAGCTCTGGTGCATCCGTTGCATGGCAATCCCTACTCCTTGCATTGACATCAATTGATGGGCATCTCCCTAGCCCATTGATTAGCCGCGTCGATGTGAGACTTTCTCCTTTTTTGTCTTCTCCACATAACCTCCATCATCATATTCTATTCCACCCATAGTGCTATATCCATGGCTCATGCTCATGTATTGCGTGAAACTTGAAATTTTTTGAGATTACTAAAGTGTGAAACAATTGCTTGGCTTGTCATCGGGGTTGTGCATGATGAGAGCATTCTTGTGTGACGAAAATGGAGCATGACCAAACTATATGATTTTGTAGGGATGAACTTTCTTTTGCCATGTTATTTTGAGAAGACATAATTGCTTAGTTAGTATGCTTGAAGTATTATTATTTTTATGTCAATATTAGACTTTTATCTTGAATATTTCGGATCTGAATATTCATGCCACAATAAAGAAAATTACATTGAAGAATATGCTAGAAAGCATTCCACATAAAATTCTGTTTTTATCATTTACCTACTCGAGGACGAGCAAGAATTAAGCTTGGGGATGCTTGATACGTCTCCAACGTATCTATAATTTTTGATTGTTCCATGCTATTATGTATTCTGTTTTGGATGTTTAATGGGCTTTTTTATACACTTTTATATTATTTTTGAGACTAACCTATTAACCTGAGGCCCAACCCAAATTGCTGTTTTTTTGCCTATTTCAGTGTTTCGCAGAAAAAGAATATCAAACGGAGTCCAAATGTAATGAAACCTTTGGGAGCGTGATTTTTGGAACAAATGTGATCCAGAGGACTTGGAGTGGATGTCAAGCAATCAACGAGGAAGGCACGAGGCAGGGGGCGCGCCTACCCTCGTGGGCCCCTCGTTGCTCCACTGACCTACTTCTTCCTCCTATATATACCTACGTACCCCCAAAAACATCCAGGAGCACCACGAACACCTAATTCCACCGCCGCAACCTTCTGTACCCAAGAGATCCCATCTTGGGGCCTTTTCTGGAGCTTCGCCGGAGGGGGCATTGATCACGGAGGGCCTCTACATCAACTCCATAGCCTCTCCGATGATGTGTGAGTAGTTTACTTCAGACCTTTGGGTCCATAGCTAGTAGCTATATGGCTTCTTCTCTCTCTTTGGATCTCAATACAAAGTTCTCCTCGATTCTCTTGGAGATCTATTCAATGTAATCTTCTTTTGCGGTGTGTTTGTCGAGATCCGATGAATTGTGGTTTATGATCAAGTCTATCTATGGACAATATTTGAATCTCCTCTGAATTCTTTTATGTATGATTGCTTTATCTTTGCAAGTCTCTTCGAATTATCAGTTTGATTTGGCCTACTAGATTGATCTTTCTTGCAATGGGAGAAGTGCTTAGCTTTGGGTTCAATCTTGCGGTGCTCGATCCCAGTGACATAAAGGGAAACGACACGTATTGTATTGCTGCCATCGAGGATAAAAAGATGGGGTTTACATCATATTGCATGAGTTTATCCCTCTACATCATGTCATCTTTCTTAAGTCGTTACTCTGTTCTTATGAACTTAATACTCTAGATGCATGCTGGATAGCGGTCGATGTGTGGAGTAATAGTAGTAGATGCAGAATCGTTTCGGTCTACTTGTCGCGGACGTGATGCCTATATACATGATCATGCCTAGATATTCTCATAACTATGCTCAATTCTATCAATTGCTCGAAAGTAATTTGTCCACCCACCATAATAGTTATGCTCTTGAGAGAAGCCACTAGTGAAACCTATGGCCCCCGGGTCTATCTTCCATCATATTAATCTACCGTTATTTCCATTACCGTTTATTTTGCAATCTTTACTTTCAATCTATATCATAAAAATACCAAAAATACTTATCTTATTATTATCATCTCTATCAGATCTCACTCTTGCAAGTGGCCGTGAAGGGATTGACAACCCCTTTATCGTGTTGGTTGCGAGGTTCTTATTTATGTGTGTAGGTACGAGGTGACTCGCGCGTGGTCTCCTACTAGATTGATACCTTGGTTCTCAAAAACCGAGGGAAATACTTACGCTTCTTTACTCCATCACCCTTTCCTCTTCAAGGGAAAACCAACGCAGTGCTCAAGAGGTAGCACGCCCGCGCTAGTTGCCGCGGTGAGGACTGCATAGTGGGGGTGGCCACTTCCGTACGGCCATCAACGTGAGCCATTGACGTCGCTTGGGAAGGCCACGGCGGGTCAGCTCGTTGTGAGCCCTAGCCTCGGCGAAGCCAATCAGACTCTGAATGGTGGCTCTCCATTCATCCATCTGATCGGCTGTCGGTGGTAACCTCAACAGCAGTTGGGCCCGCGCCCTGGCCTCCGTAGCGATGCTTGGCATTGGTGATGATGATGTAGATCGTACCGTCGCTCAGCTTCTGACGGTGTTGGTGGTGACAATGTCACGCCCTCACTATTGCGAGCCGGCCACTTGGATGGCATGGCGACGCGGTGAAGGCGCTTGAGGGCCAGTGGTTCCATTGGGCACAATGGTTGGGTCAACCCGCTCTGGGGGAGGTGCGCGCAATGCAGTCACGCCCGTGGTGGGGGCGGCCGGAGGGCGGCGATTCGCCCCAAGCCAAGCGCCCCCACTATGACTGAGCCCTTCGGCGAGGGGAAGAGGTATAGACAGTATAACCCCTTCATTCGTACCTCGCAGAGCATGACCACTGAGGTGTTGCTGATTTTGCTCTCCTCTGGTGCCCCCTACTCCTGCTTCAGCCGCAGGGGAGGTGGTGATAGCGCCGCCTGCACCAACCGCGTCCCCCGGAGCGCCCACATCCTCATGTGCCTCTGCATCCGCCGCGGTGCTGGTGGTCGCGGGCGGTGGAGCCTTCGAGGTGGACGGGTGAGGTGAAGCACCTGGTTTCTTCTTGGGCGCCATAGTCGATGGAGCTGTCGATGATGAAGATGACGTGCTGCTCACACTTTCCGGTTCACGCAAGTGATCCCCCTACCTGGCGCGCAAAGGATATCGCGGGAAACCACAACCACCTATGGGACCAATGTCCCTGACTGGTTCAGCGGAGGGATGGCACGTTGCACAAAGAGCAGAGGAGCGTGGAACAGCACGACGGAGATCACACGGGCAGTATTTACCCAGGTTTGGGCCGCCGTGAGGCGTAAAACCCTACTCCTACTTTGGCGGATTGATGGTGGAAAAAATGGTGGTGAGCACAACACGCCCGGCAGGATTGCCTCGGGGTGCAAGCGCCTACGTGCATATGAGTGTGTGTGGGGATGGATTAGCCAACCAACCAACCCTTTCTACGGTTGCCTTGGGCCTCCTTTTATAGACAAAGAGGGCACCATAGTGGCAAATTAGTCATTATGCACTCATTAGATAGCGAACAGTGCTATCATACCTAACTCTACAGGCTAACAGAGTGCATTAAATGCGCCGCTCAACATCACATTGTAGCTTGCCCGACAGGTCCTGCCGGGCTGTTTTGTCAGCTTCGCGTCTGCTTGCTCGACACATCGCAGGACGGGTGTCGCTTGTAGGGATTTCCTGTAGGAAGTGGCTACCATGTGGAGAATAGCAGTCACTTAGTCGCTTTGGAGCTTGGAACCGCACTGATCGACGACGTGCGTCATGATGAGGTGGTGTGGTGAGGTGGTTCTGCCTCCGTGAGCCCCGGCAGGCCTGCCAGGACGATCCGAAGGCTCGGTTCTGGGGGTGACCCCGTCCTTGCCAGGCTCGCTGGCCCAGCAGGGGAGGTTTCTCCCTTAGCAGTATCTTACTCTTCTAGCTCTTCTTGATCTTATTTGTGCTGCACGCCGGTCCCTTGAGGAACTGATCTCTTGTGCTTCAGTCTGATCTTGGTGTTGTGATCTTGTTCCCGTGCCTACGCACAGTCTGGGCAACAGGCCCAGGGTTTGTTGCACCGACATGAACTAAATTTGCAAAGACCTTCAACATCAATGAAGGCTCAGTATTCGCCTTCTGATACGTCCATTTTGCATCATGCTTTTATATAGATATTTGTTGCATTATGGGTTGTTATTACACATTATGTCACAATACTTATGACCATTCTCTCTTATTTTACAAGGTTTACATGAAGAGGGAGAATACCGACAGCTGGAATTCTGGGCTGGAAAAGGAGCAAATATTAGAGAACTATTCTGCACAGCTCCAAAAGTCCTGAAACTCCACGGGAGTCATTTTCAGAATATATAAAAAAATATTGGGCGAAGGAAGCACCAGTGGTGGCCCACCCACCATCCATGAGGGTGGGGGCGCGCCCTACCCCCTAGGCGCGCCCCCTGCCTCGTGGGCCCCTTGGCAGGCCTCCTGTGCCCATATTCTGCTATATGAGGTCTTTCATCCGAGAAAAAATAATAAGCAAGCTCACGGGACGAAACTCCGCCGCCACGAGGCGGAACCTTGGCGGAACCAATCTAGGGCTCCGGCGGAGCTGTTCTGCCGGGGAAACATCCCTCCGGGAGGGGTAAATCATCACCATCGTCATCACCATCGATCCTCTCATCGGGAGGGGGTCAATCTTCATCAACATCTTCACCAGCAACATCTCATCTCAAACCCTAGTTCATCTCTTGTATCCAATCTTTGTCTCAAAACCTCAGATTGGTACCTGTGGGTTACTAGTAGTGTTAATTACTCCTTGTAGTTGATTCTAGTTGGTTTATTTGGTGGAAGATCATATGTTCAGATCCTTTATGCATATTAATACCCCTCTGATTATGAACATGAATATGATTTGTGAGTGGTTAGGTTTGTTTGAGGACATGGGAGAAGTCTTGCTATAAGTAGTCATGTGAATTTGGTATTCGTTCGATATTTTGATGAGATGTATGTTGTCTCTCCTCTAGTGGTATTATGTGAATGTCGACTACATGACACTTCACCATTGTTTGGGCCTATAGGAAGGCATTGGGAAGTAATAAGTAGATGCTGGGTTGCTAGAGTGACAGAAGCTTAAACCCTAGTTTATGACTTGCTTCGTAAGGGGCTGATTTGGATCCATATGTTTCATGATATAGTTAGGTTTACCTTAATACTTATTTTGTAGTTGCGGATGCTTGCAAGAGGGGTTAATCATAAGTGGGATGCTTGTCCAAGGAAGGGCAGTACCCAAGCACCGGTCCACCCACATATCAAATTATCAAAGTACCGAACGTGAATCATATGAACGTGATGAAAACTAGCTTGACGATAATTCCCATGTGTCCTCGGGAGCGCTTTCCTTTATATAAGAGTTTGTCCAGGCTTGTCCTTTGCTACAAAAAGGATTGGGCCATCTTGCTGCAGCTTATTTACTTTTATTACTTGTTACCCGTTACAAATTACCTTATCACAAAACTATCTGTTACCGATAATTTTAGTGCTTGCAGAGAATACCTTACTAAAAACTGCTTATCATTTCCTTCTGCTCCTCGTTGGGTTCGACACTCTTACTTATCGAAAGGACTACGGTAGATCCCCTACACTTGTGGCTCATCAAGATTCTTTTCTGGCACCGTTGCCGGGGAGTGAAGCGCCTTTGGTAGGTGGAATTTGGTAAGGAAAATTTTATATAATGTGCTGAAATTTACTGTCACTTGTTACTATGGAACATAATTCTTTGAGGGGCTTGATTGGGGTATCTTCACCCCGATCAGTAGAGCAAAGAGTTGCTCCTCAACCTACCGAACCTACTGAAAATGTTTACTTTGAAATTCCTTCAGGGTATGATAGAGAAACTGCTGCCTAATCCTTTCACAGGTGATGGAACATTACATCCCGATTTGCACCTAATCTATGTGGATGAAGTTTGTGGATTATTTAAGCATGCAGGTATGCCCGAGGATGTTATCAAGAAGAAGGTCTTCCCTTTATCTTTGAAGGGAAAGGCATTGACATGGTTTAGGCTATGTGATGATATGGGATCATGGAACTACAACCGATTGAAATTTGAATTTCATCAGAAGTTTTATCCTATGCATCTTGTTCATCGTCATTGTAATTATATATATAATTTTTGCCCTCGCGAAGGAGAAAGTGTCACTCAAGCTTGGGGAGGCTTACGTCAATGCTATATTCATGCCCAATCATGAGCTCTCAAGAGAAATTATTATTCAAAAATTTTATGCTCGGCTTCCTCTCAATAATCGCTCCATGCTCGATACTTCTTGTACTGGTTCTTTTATGATGAAGACTATTGAATTCAAATGGGATTTATTGGAGAGAATTAAACACAACTATGAAGATTGGGATCTCGACAAAGGTAAGGAGTCAGGTATAACCCCAAAGTTTGATTGTGTTAAATCTTTTATAGATACCGATGCCTTTCGTGAATTTAGCACTAAATATGGACTTGACTCTGAGATAGTAGCTTCTTTCTGTGAATCCTTTCCTACTAATAACCCACAAGTATAAGGGATCGCAACAGCTTTCGAGGGTAGAGTATTCAACCCAAATTTATTGATTCGAAACAAGGGGAGCCAAAGAATATTCTCAAGTATTAGCAGCAGAGTTGTCAATTCAACCACACCTGGAAACTTAGTATCTGCAGCAAAGTGTTTAGTAGCAAAGTAATATGATAGTGGTGGTAGCGGCAACAAAAGTAAAGACAGCAAAAGTAATGTTTTTGGTATTTTGTAGTGATTGTAACAGTAGCAGCGGGAAAGTAAATAAGCGAGAACCAGTATATGGAAAACTCGTAGGCACCGGATCAGTGATGGATAATTATGCCGGATGCGGTTCATCATGTAACAGTCATAACATAGGGTGACACAGAACTAGCTCCAATTCATCAATGTAATGTAGGCATGTATTCCGTATATAGTCATACGTGCTTATGGAAAAGAACTTGCATGACATCTTTTGTCCTACCCTCCCGTGGCAGCGGGGTCCTAATGGAAACTAAGGGATATTAAGGCCTCCTTTTAATAGAGAACCAGAACAAAGCATTAGCACATAGTGAATACATGAACCCCTCAAACTACGGTCATCACTGGTAAGTATCCCGATTATTGTCACTTCAGGGTTAACGGATCATGACACATAATAGGTGACTATAGCCTTGCAAGATAGGATCTAGAACTCTCATATATTGATGAAAACATAATAGGTTCAGATCTCAAATCATGGCACTCGGGCCCTAGTGACAAGCATTAAGCATAGCAAAGTCATAGCAACATCAATCTCAGAACATAATGGATACTAGGGATCAAACCCTAACAAAACTAACTCGATTACATGATAAATCTCATCCAACCCATCACCGTCCAGCAAGCCTACAATGGAATTACTCACGCACGGCGGTGAGCATCATGAAATTGGTGATGGAGGATGGTTGATGATGACGACAGCGACGAATCCCCCTCTCCGGAGCCCCAAACGGACTCCAGATCAGCCCTCCCGAGAGGTTTTAGGGCTTGGCGGCGGCTCTGTATCGTAAAACACAATGATTTCTTCTCTCTGATTTCTTTTCTCATCGAAACTCAATATATGGAGGTGGAGTTGGAGTCGGAGACACAACAGGGGGCCCACGAGGTAGGGGGCGCCCCCCACCCTCGTGAGAAGGGTGTGGGCCCCCTGGTCTTCATCTTTGGCGAGGATTTTTTATTGTTTTTTCTAAGATGTTCCATGGAGTTTCAGGTCATTCCAAGAATATTTGTTTTCTGCACATAAAACAACACCATGGCAATTCTGCTGAAAACAGCGTTAGTCCGGGTTAGTTCCATTCAAATCATACAAGTTAGAGTCCAAAACAAGGGCAAAAGTGTTTGGAAAAGTAGATACGACGGAGAAAAGTGTAATTAGCAAGCATGGTGGAAATCTCAGCTTCCGGTATCTTTCTTTTATTAGTAATGATATCCTCCATATATTTAGCATAAGGATTTGTTTTGAGCACATCAGTTAATCTCATACGCAAAAAGATAGGCCTAATCATTTCAGCAAAACGCTCAAAATCCTCATCATCCTTTTTCTTGGATGGTTTCGGAGGAAAGGGCATGGGTTTCTGAACCCAAGGTTCCCTTTCTTTACCATGTTTCCTAGCAACAAAGTCTCTTTTATCATAACATTGATTCTTTGATTGTGGGTTATCAAGATCAACAGCAGGTTCAATTTCTACATCATTATCGTTACTAGGTTGAGCATCATCATGAGCATCATCAGTAATATTTTTACTAGGCTCATGTTCATTACTAGATTGTGTTTCAGCATCAGACATAGAAATATCATTTGGATTATCAGGTGGTTCAGCAATAGGTTCACTAGAAGTTTGCGCAGTTCTATCATTTTTCTTCTTCTTCTTTTTAGAAGAGCTAGGAACATCAATATTATTTCTTTGAGAATCTTGCCCGATCCTCTTAGGGTGGACTTTAGGATACAAAGGTTCCTGAGTCATTCTACCAGTTCTAATAGCCACTCTAACAGCATAATCATTTTTCTTTCCATTCATTTCATTAAGTAGTTCTTTTTGAGCCTTAAGTACTTGTTCTACTTGAGTGGTAACCATAGAAGCATGTTTGCCAACAAGTTTAAGTTCACCTTTAATATTAGCCATATATTCACCCAAGCGTCTAATCATATAAGCATTTTATTTTAATTGTCTACAAAAATAAGCATTGAAGTCGTCTTGCTTATACATAAAGTTATCAAACTCATCCAAGCATTGACTAGCTATTTTAGTAGGAGGGACTTCAGCTTTATCATATCTATAGAGAGAATTTACCTTTACTACCTGTGTCGGGATATCGGGATCAGGAGGTTCTTCAGTGAATAAATAATTAAGATCATATGTTTCTTCAACAGGAGGTATATTAAGACCATATATTTCTTCAATAGGAGGTAAATTCTTAACGTCTTCAGCTTTAATACCTTTTTATTTCATAGATTTCTTTGCCTCTTGCATATCTTCGGGACTGAGAAATAAAACACCTCTCTTCTTCGGAGTTGGTTTAGGAATAGGCTCGGTAATTGGAGCAGGATCTGGCTCAGGAGTTGGCTCAGGAGGTGCCCGATTATTTTCATTTGTCAACTTATTCAATAGAATTTCAGCTTCATCCGGTGTTCTCTCCCTGAAAAGAGAGCCAGCACAACTATCCAGGTAATCTCTGGAAGCATTAGTTAGTCCATTATAAAAGATATCAAGTATTTCAGGTTTCTTAAGAGGATGATCAGGCAAAGCATTAAGTAACTTGAGAACCCTCCCCCAAGCTTGTGGGAGACTCTCTTCTTTAATTTGCACAAAGTTGTATATTTCCTCAAAGCAGCTTGTTTCTTATGAGCAGGGAAATATTTAGCAGAGAAGTAATAAATCATATCCTGGGGACTACGCACACAACCAGGATCAAGAGAATTAAACCATATCTTAGCATCACCCTTTAATGAGAACGAAAATATTTTGAGTATATAAAAGTAACGCGATCTCTCATCATTAGTGAACAGGGCAGCTATATCATTTAACTTAGTAAGATGTGCCACAACAGTTTCAGATTCATAGCCATAAAACAGATCAGATTCAACCAAAGTAATTATATCAGGATCAACAGAGAATTCATAATCCTTATCAGGAACACATATAGGTGAAGTAGCAAAAGCAGGGTCGGGTTTCATTCTATCTCTAAGTGATTCTTTGTTCCATTTAATTAATAACCTCTTAAGCTCATATCTATCTTTGCAAGCAAAAATAGCGGCAGAACATTCCGTATCAAAAAGATAGCCCTTAGGAATAAGAGGCATATTTTCATCACCACTATCATCATCGTATTCAGATTCAATAATTTCTTTTTCTCTAGCCCTAGCAATTTGTTCATAAAGAAATTCACTAAGGGGCATAGTAGTATCAGGCATAGAAGCAGTTTCATCATAAGTATCATGCATAGCAGAAGTGGCATCATCAATAACATGCGACATATCAGAAACGAATAGCGGAAGCAGATGTAGGTGTCGCAAACTTACTCATAACAGAAGGTGAATCAAGTGCAGAGCTAGATGGCGGTTCCTTACCTCCCCTCGTAGTTGAGGGATAGATCTTGGTTTTTGGATCTCTCAAGTTCTTCATAGTCTCCAGCAGATATAAATCCCAAGTGACTCAAAGAATTGAGCTATGCTCCCTGGCAACGATGCCAGAAATTAGTCTTGATAACCCACAAGTATAGGGGATCGCAACAGCTTTCGAGGGTAGAGTATTCAACCCAAATTTATTGATTCGACACAAGGGGAGCCAAAGAATATTATCAAGTATTAGCAGCTGAGTTGTCAATTCAACCACACCTGGAAACTTAGTATCTGCAGCAAAGTGTTTAGTAGCAAAGTAATATGATAGTGGTGGTAGCGGCAACAAAAGTAAAGACATCAAAAGTAATGTTTTTAGTATTTTGTAGTGATTGTAACAGTAGCAGCGGGAAAGTAAATAAGCGAGAACCAGTATATGGAAAACTCGTAGGCACCGGATCAGTGATGGATAATTATGCCAGATGCGGTTCATCATGTAACAGTCATAACATAGGGTGACACAGAACTAGCTCCAATTCATCAATGTAATGTAGGCATATATTTCGTATATAGTCATACGTGCTTATGGAAAAGAACTTGCATGACATCTTTTGTCCTACCCTCCCGTGGCAGCGGGGTCCTATTGGAAACTAAGGGATATTAAGGCCTCCTTTTAATAGAGTACCGGACCAAAGCATTAACACATAGTGAATACATGAACTCCTCAAACTACGCTCATCACCGGGAGTGGTCCCGATTATTGTCACTTCGGGGTTGCCGGATCATAACACATAGTAGGTGACTATAGACTTGCAAGATAGGATCAAGAACTCACATATATTCATGAAAACATAATAGGTTCAGATCTGAAATCATGGCACTCGGGCCCTAGTGACAAGCATTAAGCATAGCAAAGTCATAGCAACATCAATCTCAAAACATAATGGATACTAGGGATCAAACCCTAACAAAACTAACTCGATTACATGATAAATCTCATCCAACCCATCACCGTCCAGCAAGCTTACGATGGAATTACTCATGCACGGTGGTGAGCATCATGAAATTGGTGATGGAGGATGGTTGATGATGACGACGGCGACAAATCCCCCTCTCCGGAGCCCCGAACAGACTCCAGATCAGCCCTCCCGAGAGGTTTTAGGGCTTGGCGGCGGCTCCGTATTGTAAAACGTGATGATTTCTTCTCTCTGATTTTTTTTCTCATCGAAACTCAATATATGGAGGTGGAGTTGGAGTCGGAGATGCAACAGGGGGCCCACGAGGTAGGGGGCGCGCCCTAGGGGGGCGCCCCCCACCCTCGTGAGAAGGGTGTGTGCCCCATGGTCTTCATCTTTGGCGAGTATTTTTTATTGTTTTTTCTAAGATGTTCCATGGAGTTTCAGGTCATTCCGAGAATATTTGTTTTCTGCACATAAAACAACACCATGGCAATTCTGCTGAAAACAGCGCCAGTCCGGGTTAGTTCCATTCAAATCATACAAGTTAGAGTCCAAAACAAGGGCGAAAGTGTTTGGAAAAGTAGATACGACGGAGACGTATCAACTACTAACGTTGATCTCCCTAAGGAGAAGTCGTTTAAATATAATGCTCCCATTGAAGTAAAAGTAGTTGCACCTATTAAAGTTGAAGAAAAGACTATCACTTATAATGTTGATCCTGTTGTTCCTACTGCTTATATTGAGAAACCACCTTTCCCTGTTAGAATAAAGGATCATGCTAAAGCTTCAACTGTGGTTCATAAGAGTAATACTAGAACACCTACACCCTCTGAGCAAATTAAAGTTGAACCTAGTGTAGCTATGGTTAAAGATCTCTTGGCCGATAATATTGATGGGCATGTTATTTACTTCTGTGATGAAGCTGCTAGAATTGCTAGACCCGATACTAAAAATAAACATAGACCTGTTGTAGGCATGCCTGTTATTTCCGTTAAAATAGGAGATCATTGCTATCATGGCTTATGTGATATGGGTGCTAGTGCAAGTGCAATACCTCATTCCTTATATAAAGAAATTATGCATGATATTGCACCTGCTGAGATACAGGAAATTGATGTTACAATTAAGCTTGCCAATAGAGACACTATTTCACCAGTTGGGATTGTTAGAGATGTTGAAGTCTTGTGTGGGAAAGTTAAATATCCTGCTGATTTTCTTGTTCTTGGTTCCCCACAAGATAACTTTTGTCCCATTATATTTGGTAGACCCTTCTTAAATACTGTTAATGCTAGGATAGATTGCAAAAAGGATGTTGTTACTATTGGTTTGGGGGATATGTATCATGACTTTAATTTTTCTAAATTTCGTAGACAACCCCATGATAAAGAATTGCCTAGTAAAGATGAAATTATTGGTCTTGCTTCTATTGCTGTGCCTCCTAATGATCCTTTAGAACAATATTTGCTCGACCATGAAAATGATATGTTTATGAATGAAAGAAGGGAAATATATGAAGCATTCTTTAAACAGGGACCTATTTTGAAACACAACTTGCATGTTGAAATTCTAGGGGATCCTCCTCCACCCAAGGGTGATCTCGTGTTTGAGCTTAAACCTTTACCTGATACTCTTAAATATGCTTATCATGATGAGAAAAAGATATATCCTATTATTATTAGTGCTAACCTTTCAGAGCATGAAAAAAGAAATTATTGAAAACTCTGAAGAAGCACCGTGCTGCTATTGGATATACTCTTGATGATCTTAAGGGCATTAGTCCCACTCTATGCCAGCACAAAATAGAATTGGATAAAGACACGAAACCGGTTGTTGATCACCAACGACGGTTAAATCCTAAGATGAAAGAAGTCGTAAGAAAAGAAATACTAAAGCTTCTGGAGGCAGGTATAATTTATCCCATTGCTGATAGTCAGTGGGTAAGTCCTGTCCATTGTGTACCTAAGAAGGGAGGCATTACTGTTGTTCCTAATGATAAAGATGAATTGATCCCACAAAGAATTGTTACAGGTTATAGAATGGTAATTGATTTCCACAAATTAAATAAAGCTACTAAAAAGGATCATTACCCTTTACCTTTTATTGATCAAATGCTAGAAAGATTATCCAAACATACACATTTTTTCTTTCTAGATGGTTATTCTGGTTTTTCTCAAATACCTGTGTCAAAAGAGGATCAAGAAAAGACAACTTTCACTTGCCCTTTCGGTACCTTTGCTTATAGACGTATGCCTTTTGGTTTATGCAATGCACCTACTACCTTTCAAAGATGTATGACTGCTATATTCTCTGACTTTTGTGAAAAGATTGTTGAGGTATTCATGGATGATTTTTCTGTATATGGAACTTATTTTGATGATTGCTTAAGCAACCTTGATCGAGTTTTGCAGAGATGTGAAGAAACTAATCTTGTCTTGAATTGGGAGAAGTGCCACTTTATAGTTAATGAAGGTATTGCCTTGGGGCATAAAATTTTTGAAAGTGGTATTGAAGTTGATAAAGCTAAAGTTGATGCTATTTAAAAGATGTTGTGTCCTAAGGACATTAAAGGTATAAGAAGTTTCCTTGGTCATGCCGGTTTTTATAGGAGGTTCATTAAGGACTTCTCAAAAATTTCTAGGCCTCTGACTAATCTCTTACAAAAAGATGTTCCTTTTGTATTTGATGATGATTGTGTAGAAGCATTTGAAATACTTAAGAAAGCTTTGATTTCGCACCTATTGTTCAGCCTCCTAATTGGAATTTACCCTTTGAAATTATGTGTGATGCTAGTGATTATGTTGTAGGTGTTGTTCTAGGACAAAGAGTTGATAAGAAATTAAATGTTATCCAATGTGCTAGTAAAACTCTAGACAGTGCCCAAAGAAATTATGCTACTACTGAAAAAGAATTTTTAGTAGTTGTATTTGCTTGTGATAAGTTCAGACCTTATATTGTTGATTCTAAAGTAACTGTTCACACTGATCATGCTGCTATTAAATATCTTATGGAAAAGAAAGATGCTAAACCTAGACTTATTAGATGGGTTCTCTTGCTACAAGAATTTGATTTACTTATTATTGATAGAAAGGGAGCTGAGAACCCCGTTGCAGACAACTTGTCTAGGTTAGAGAATGTTCTTGATGACCCACTACCTATTGATGATAGCTTTCCTGGTGAACAACTAGCTATCATAAATGCTTCTCGTACTGCTCCATGGTATGCTGATTATGCTAATTACATTGTTGCTAAAGTTATACCACCTAGTTTCACATAACAACAAAAGAAAAAGTTCTTCTATGATTTAAGACATTACTGTGATGGCCTGACTTATTAGGGATGATAGACTACTCATATCAATAAGGAATTCCTTCTTTTCCGGGGGCCCATTCGGACAGAACTCCAAAGTTAAGCGTGCTCAGCTTGGAGTAGTGTCAGGATGGGTGACCGACCGGGAAGTTGCTCCCGGGTGCGCACGAGTGAGGACAAAGTGCGCAGAAAAGACTAGTATTGATCTGTGGGGCCAGTCTAGATCCCACCAGGAGTAACAACCACCGGCGGGTGTGTTCGGGGCGTTACAAGTTGGTATCAGAGCCGACCCTCGCGGTTACACGGATGTTTGCGGACAGGTGCGTGGTCATGTTGTTCATGACGTTTGTGACCCGTCGTGGCACACGGGATGGTACATGTACCGGACTGGATGCACAGACGTATGTGCCAAAAGGGAATGTTCCTGTGGCCCGACGAGGATGTCGGTTCCTTTGAGTGAGGGTGTATGTGATGGCATGACTTATTAGGGATGATAGACTACTCATATCAATAAGGAATTCCTTCTTTTCTGGGAGCCCATTCGGACAGAACTCCAAAGTTAAGCGTGCTCAGCTTGGAGTAGTGTCAGGATGGGTGACCGACCGGGGCGAGTCTAGATCCTGCCAGGAGTAACGACCACCGGCGGGTGTGTCCGGGGCGTTACAATTACTTTTGGGATGACCCACACCTTTATAAAGAAGGAGTAGATGGTGGTATTAGACGTTGTGTACCTGAGCATGAACAGGAACAGATCCTACGCAAGTGTCACTCTAAGGCTTATGGAGGACACCATGCTGGAGATAGAACTGCACATAAGGTATTGCAATCCAGTTTTTATTGGCCTACTCTCTTCAAGGATCCCCGTAAGTTTGTCTTGTCTTGTGATGAATGTCAAAGGATTGGTAATATTAGTAGACGTCAAGAAATGCCTATGAATTATTCACTTGTTATTGAACCATTTGATGTTTGGGGCTTTGATTATATGGGACCGTTTCCTTCCTCTAATGGGTATACACATATCTTAGTTGATGTTGATTACGTTACTAAATGGGTAGAAGCTATTCCAACTAGTAGTGATGATCATAACACCTCTATTAAGATGCTTAAAGAAGTTATTTTCCGAGGTTTGGAGTCCCTAGATATTTAATGACTGATGGTGGTTCACATTTTATTCATGGTGCTTTTCGTAAGATGCTTGCTAAGTATGATGTTAATCATAGAATTGCATCCCCGTACCACCCACAGTCTAGTGGTCAAGTAGAACTGGGTAATAGAGAGCTTAAATTAATTTTGCAAAAGACTGTTAATAGATCTAGAAAGAATTGGTCCAATAAACTTGATGATGCATTATGGGCTTATAGAACTGCATATAAAAATCCTATGGGTATGTCTCCATATAAAATGGTTTATGGAAAAGCTTGTCACTTACCTCTTGAACTAGAACACAAGGCATATTGGGCCATTAAAGAGCTCAACTATGACTTCAAACTTGCCGGTGAGAAGAGGCTTTTTGACATTAGCTCACTTGATGAATGGAGAACCCATGCCTATGAGAATGCCAAATTGTTTAAAGAAAAAGTTAGAAGATGGCATGACAAAAGGATACAAAAATGTGAGTTTAATGTAGGTGATTATGTATTGTTATACAACTCCCGTTTAAGATTTTTTGCAGGAAAACTCCTCTCTAAATGGGAAGGTCCTTACGTCATCGAGGAGGTCTATCGTTCCGGTGCCATAAAAATCAACAACTTCGAAGGCACAAATTCGAGAGTGGTGAACGGTCAAAGAATCAAACATTATATCTCAGGTAATCCCATAAATGTTGAAACTAATGTTATTGAAACCGTAACCCCGGAGGAATACATAAGGGACACTTTCCAGAATGTTTCAGACTCTGAAAAGGAAGAGGTATGTTGTATGTTAAGTAAACCCACTCCAAAACAGTTCTAATAGCAATTTTTCTTTGTTTTCGAATATTTAAGAAAATAGGAAAATAAGAAGCAGTCCGGGAAGGCCACGAGGGTGGAGTGCGCGCCCTACCCCCCTGGGCGCGCCCCCTGCCTCGTGGGCACCTTGTGTGCTCTCCGGGCTCCGTTTTCTTGCATGATACTTCTTTTAGTCGGTAAAAATTCATTATATAATCTCCTGAAGGTTTTGACCACTGTACCATGCAAATATCCTATGTTTTTGTTTCGAGCTATTTTTGTTGTAGATTTAGAGCAAGATGTCTTCTCAAGAGTCAGTCGGGGAGAGTCTGGTGTCTCATCGGATACCGGGGCCAAGAGCAAACAGCGATGCTGACCACTTTGGTCCATCAACTGAGGAAGAGATGGAGGCCTACTTGAAAATGATAGATGCCATGGAGGATGATCAAGAAGTTACTTCTCGTTTCCGAGCGGATTCATGATGGGGGAACTACAGAGCTCAGCTATTCCAAACTCGGTCATCCCTTCCAACATTAGATTTCTTTCTTATGAAAATATGAAAAAGAGTGTTACTTGCTCTCCCGCAGCTATGCAACATCCTTGGGTGAAAGGAGCTTTAGCCGTCACGGGTAAGCTCCGTAAGGAAATAATGGACCTCAAGCAGCAAGTCAATAAGCTCGAGGAAGAGAATCGTATCCTGAGGGGCATCATCGCCAAGAATATCACATCGACATCCCTGAAGAAAGAGACATAAACACATGGGTATGGGCACTCCCCTTGGTAACTGCCAAGCTTTGGGGAGTGCCCCGGTATCGTATCACCATCACACTTTTATCTTTACCCGTTTTTGTTAGTTCGATCCTTTTGGTAATATCTTGATCTAGTAGAATAAAGTTTTAGTATGATCTAGTTTTGAGTTTTGCTTTATGATCCTTCTATGTAATCAAGTCCGTGAGCTATATATAATAAAGATTAGTTATGAGTCAAGGGCCTGATTATTTTGCATGATCTAGAGGGAATAAAAATAAAAGAGAAGAGAAAGAATAAAAAGAAATAAAGATATCATATGGATCTTATGGAGAGTAATGAGTTCACATATAAAGAGTATGATGAATAAAAGTTGTTGAGAGTTGACAAACATAGTTTTCGTCATCGCTGCAATTAATAGGAAGTAATAAAGAAAGAGAGGTTCTCACATATAAATATACTATCTTGGACATCTTTTATGATTGTGAGCACTCATTAAAAATATGACATGCTAAAAAGTTAATGTTGGACAAGGAAGAGAACGTAATGGGTTATGCTTTCTTACATCCGAAATAAATTATATTGTCATGGATCATCCAATATGTTGAGCTTGCCTTTCCCCTCTCATGCTAGCCAAATTCTTTGCACCAAGTAGAGATACTACTTGTGCTTCCAAATATCCTTAAACCCAGTTTTGCCATAAGAGTCCACCATATCTACCTATGGATTGAGTAAGATCCTTCAAGTAAGTTGTCATTGTTGCAAGCAATGAAAATTGCTCTCTAAATATGTACGATTTATTAGTGTGGAGTAAATAAGCTTTATAAGATCTTGTGATGTGGAAGAAATAAAAGCGACGGACTGCATAATAAAGGTCCATATCACAAGTGGCAATATTAAGTGACGTTCTTTTGCATTAAGATTTCCTGCATCCAACCATAAAAGCACATGAAAACCTCTGCTTCCCTCTATGAAGGGCCTATCTTTTATTCTTCTTATACTTCATACAAGAGTCATGGTGATCTTCACCTTTCCTTTTTACATTTAATCCGTTGCCAAGCACTGCGTGTTGGAAAGATCCTGATACATATAGCTAATTGGATGTGAGTTTTCATGAACTATTAGTATTGACATTACCCTTGAGGTAAAAGGTTGGGAGGCAAAACTATAAGCCCCTATCTTTCTCTGTGCCCGATTGAAACTTCATACCCATAAATATTGCGTGAGTGTTAGAAATTGTGAAAGACTAAATGATAGTTGAGTATGTGGACTTGCTGAAAAGCTCTTATATTGACACTTTCCGATGTTATGATAAATTGCAATTGCTTCAATGACCGAGATTATAGTTTATTAGTTTTCAATGAAGTTTCTAATTCATACTTGAAATTGTGAATGGATTGTTACTTTCGCATAAGAAATCATATGACAATATAAATACATTTTGCTATTCTAAGAATGATCATGATGCCCTCATGTCCGTATTTTATTTTATTGACACCTCTATCTCTAAATATGTGGACATATTTTTTGATATCGGCTTCCGCTTGAGGACAAGTGAGATCTAAGCTTGGGGGAGTTGATGTGTCCATTTTGCATCATGCTTTTATATCGATATTTATTGCACTATGGGCTGTTATTACACATTATGTCACAATACTTATGCCTATTCTCTCTTATTTTACAAGGTTTACATGAAGAGGGAGAATGCCGGGAGCTGGAATTCTGGGCTGGAAAAGGAGCAAATATTAGAGACCTATTCTGCATACCTCCAAAAGTCCTGAAACTCCACGGGAGTCATTTTCAGAATATATAAAAAATATTGGGCGAAGGAAGCACCAGAGGGGGGCCACCCACCATCCACGAGGGTGGGGGCGCGCCCTACCCCCTAGGCACGCCCCCTGCCTCGTGGGCCCCCTGGCAGGCCTCTGGTGCCCATCTTCTGCTATATGAGGTCTTTCATCCGAGAAAAAATAATAAGTAAGCTCACGGGACGGAACTCCGCCGCCACAAGGTGGAACCTTGGCGGAACCAGTCTAGGGCTCCGGCAGAGCTGTTCTGCTGGGGAAACATCCCTCCGGGAGGGGGAAATCATCACCATCATCATCACAATCGATCCTCTCATCGGGACGGGGTCAATCTTCATCAACATCTTCACCAGCACCATCTCATATCAAACCCTAGTTCATCTCTTGTATCCAATCATTTTCTCAAAACCTCAGATTGGTACCTGTGGGTTACTAGTAGTGTTGATTACTCCTTGTAGTTGATGCTAGTTGGTTTATTCGGTGGAAGATCATATGTTCAAATCCTTTATGCATATTAATACCCCTCTGATTATGAACATGAATATGATTTTTGAGTAGTTATGTTTGTTCCTGAGGACATGGGAGAAGTCTTGCTATAAGTAGTCATGTGAATTTGGTATTCGTTCGATATTTTGATGAGATGTGTGTTGTCTCTCCTCTAGTGGTGTTGTGTGAACGTCGACTACATGACACTTCACCATTGTTTGGGCCTAGAGGAAGGCATTGGGAAGTAATAAGTAGATGATGGGTTGCTAGAGTGACAGAAGCTCAAACCCTAGTTTATGAGTTGCTTCGTAAGGGGCTGATTTGGATCCATATGTTTCATGCTATGGTTAGGTTTACCTTAATACTTCTTTTGCAGTTGCAGATGCTTGCAAGAGGGGTTAATAATAAGTGGGGTGCTTGTCCAAGGAAGGGCAGTACCCAAGCACCGGTCCACCCACATATCAAATTATCAAAGTACCGAACGCGAATCATATGAACGTGATGAAAACTAGCTTGACGATAATTCTCATGTGTCCTCGGGAGCGCTTTCCTTTATATAAGAGTTTGTCCAGGCTTGTACTTTGATACAAAAAAGGATTGAGCCATCTTGTTGCACCTTATTTACTTTTATTACTTGTTACCAGTTACAAATTACCTTATCACAAAACTATCTGTTACCGATAATTTCAGTGCTTGTAGAGAATACCTTACTAAAAACTGCTTATCATTTCTCTACCCAAACTTTTTTGGTTCACCCCAACATTACCCACTTGTCCGACTATTGCTAAGCAGTTTTGGGATACTAAACGGACCTCCCCAGATGGTAATCTTAAAGTGGTGCTCCCATTTTGCTCGCCGCTACTACGGGAATCGCTTTTGCTTTCTTTTCCTCTGGCTACTAAGATGTTTTAGTTCGCCAGGTTGTCTCTTGCCCCTTCTGCTCCTCGTTCGGTTCAACACTCTTACTTATCGAAAGGACTACGATAGATCCCCTATACTTGTGGGTCATCACCTTCCGCTTCGGCAGTTTTTTAGATGATATTCATCTGTCTATGTGTTGTCTATGATGCTAATTTCAAAAGGTTATAAATGTTGCATGTGAAACTTGGTGCTGGTGCAGTTGTGTAATGGGGTAGCTGAGTGTTGAAGCTATATGATGTTGTACTCTAATGTATTTCAATTATGAAATCATGCTTCCTTAATATGAAAATGAAATATATTGTGTACTTAATATGAAATGCCGATTAGATTAATAAATGGATTATTAATAATAGTACAATTAGCCTGTTAATTGGGTTTTCTTTTGCAAACGGTTATTGGGAAAACACCGTGGGCCAGCAACTCACACAATTTCTAGAAATAAACCATGTTCAATGAATGAACAATCACACACGACATCCTCTTGAAAACTGTTTCTGTTAGGCCACCTTGCACAAATGTTTACCACATAAAAAGTGTGTGTGATGGACAACCTATGCCACACAGTTTCTTCTATGCACCATGTGTGGTGTATTCAATAACGCAAACAATAGGGTTGTTAATATCGTCTGCAATGGCAACGCTATCACAAACGATTTAATAGGGAAAATTGTGTGTGATGCACCTTTGAACGGAAATGTTTTTCTTGGAGTGATTGTGTGGGATGTATATACAAAGGAAATGTACTTCTTGGATTAACTGTGTGGGATGTACATACTAACGGAAACGTATTCCTTGGATTGACTGTGTGGAATGTACATAAGAACGGAAACGTTTAGTCGCGACTGACTGTGTGGGATGTACTTACGATCGGAAACAATTTGGCCTGTATAATTGTATTTTTTTAGCATAACTCACTGGTGCGCGTCGGTCCTAAACAAATGGTTTTTAACCCCTTTCTGCGACGGCCTTCGGAACCGTCGCCAAGTGAGTGTGTGCGATAGGGGGTCCTTCCCACACGACCCAGAAACCGTCGGGGATATGGAACAGTGATCCAGAGGCCTTCCAAAATGTAATCGTGTGCGATGCAGCACACACTAAATTCTTTCGCACGTGTGGTATCGGTGATTAAGCATTTCTAATGACGCAGTGAAACCATACGGCCTATCATAACGAACCGTTTGGGAAACAGTATGTAAGGCACACGGGCCAACATATGAACTGTGTGCGATTTGTGCCCTATCGCACACGAGTTTTCTGCGTAACCCGTCTTCCATGCTAGACTCCATCGCACATGTTTTCCAACAATTACCGTCTGTGATAATGTTCTATCACAAACGGTTCAGGAGCCCCTTTGCACACATATAAGTGTTGCAGACCGTTTGTGATTTGTTAGGTATCACTAACGGTTGCCTCAAGAGTGACGTATGCTTTTTGTTTGGGATCCCACACGTCTCCTGAAAAAATACGACTGGGATTGTATTTTGCATTGGGAACGGTTTACTCCCAGTTCTCGTGTGCGATAACGCGATATCACAAACGGTTCCGGAGAACCTATGCACACGTAGTAGCGCTGCAAATCGTTTGCGATCTGCTGTGTATCACCGACGGTTCCGCTACGATTGACATATGCTTTCCGATGTCGATCACACACACTCATTTAGTTGAACCGTGTGCAGAGCAATTGCCAGGTTAAAACAAAAATATCTCATTTTGAATCAGCACGCAAAAAGCAAATTCGCCACAATATTCAATTGAACAAATAAACAAAAATATCCCATTTTAAATCGGCACGCAAAAAGCAAATTTGCCACAATATTCAATTGAACAAATAGTGTCCACACGAAGAACATTCATCAGATTTCACAACAATTACAATTGAACATATGGTAGCTAAATTCCAATGATTTGTCCACACATATATGCATTACATAATTAATCATAGTGTACGAAATACAAAGACCTCATCAGATGGAAAACAATGAATCCATGCGTTATATGTTTAGCGGCTAATTCTTACTCAATGTTTCAGGAGAAGGCATGTTGAAATCTTCATTATCACGAGTGGGATTGATGTAGTGATCCAGGAAGAAGTCACTAATAAATCTTCGAACCATCAGCAATTCACCAGCCGGGAGCGGTTCAAGGGTCCTCGGTTTTAAGATGAGATGCAGTATTTTCAAGATCAAAATGTGCCATATGAGTGGAGTAGACTTACTGGTACTAATTCGCGAGGATCGTCACAACTATCAGCAGATTTGCAGATGGAGATCATGTGTCTGCAAACATAGTGTCCACAAAGGTTGGTCCCTGCTTCTTGCTGAGGACACTGAAATTTTTTGTAAAAAATTAGTCATGTATTTGTCCTGTTAGGAACAACCTAACCCGTGTTAGATGTATTATTTTTTCTTTGGACAAAATAGAAAAAGGTTTATTTAGAAGCTTGAACATTTGACTAGTGTAAGGAAAGGTATTTGCAGATTGTTGGATAAATTTTCCAAAAATAACGGATTTCGGTGTGTTACCAGAGAAACGATCTTGTGCTGCACGGGTTGTTCCGTCTTGAACAGGTTCCCTGGTTTCCATAATGTGAGCACACTGCAAATGATGATGAATTTTGACAACATAAATTATTGAACTTGATATGAATGCAAATAAATTTCAACATCATAGAATTCAATACCTATCCAAGAATTGCTGAACATGCGTCAGATCCTGAGCGTATATTGACTCTCTGAGAGAATCGATGTAGTAAACTGTGTTCTTGTTTGGAACATGAATACCAATATCCAGTGATTGCTACATATTAAGAAAGACATGAACTTACAAATGATGTCGAAATCTGAAAGACAATCAGTGTATGCGTGGTTGTTTACTTGATTCACCGTTCATGATATGGCCAGAGAAATGATTGTGCATGGGACGTGTTTTCGAAGATATGGAGGACCGTGTTAACGGCCCAGTCCCGTCGGTTCTTACCATATAATGTTGTGCCATTTGCTAATGCAGGATCTATGAAATACACACTCTCTCTTATTCTTCTCCGCGCGTTCAATCCCCTGAGATGAATAAAATGCAGTTAGTTGTTTATCATTTATAGCATTGTATGGAGAAGTTGATCAGAGTTTGTTAAGTACTTACAAAATCAGGCATCTAACAAGAGTGGCATCGAGCATGTTGAAGTTGAAGAAGAGATGTAAGTCCTCGAAACTCACATTGATGGAACCATCATCGTGTCGGAAATGATCCCTATTGTAGTGGACTACCAAAGCACGATAACCTACTGACATTTGATCCATGCAATATTCATGTAACTCGCGGCAACTGGAGCTGCACTCATCAAAGTATTCGCCACCAAGAAATGGTTGGCCATGGACGTAATTGCGTGCTTCAAGTACGTGTACTTTACTTTTAGCAAGCAACAATTCTACTTCTTCATCATCCATGGCGTCAGAAATAATATTACTCCCCGATTCAAACAAGATGTTGTTAATTTGGTTTTGTGCGATGAATGCTTTAAGTAAGAGGCAACCGTTCTCTTTTGTGATGCCCAGATAATTAAGCTACAACAACCCTCTGCTAATGATGCCACGTCACTTCGATTACTGTTGCTAATCTCGTGTTAGTTCAAAACTGATTCAAATTCAAATTCAAAATCAAGCAAACAATAAAAGTTTTCAAATATTAAAACTAAAATGTTCATCATGTAGCAAATAATCCCTAACTAGTTATGGTGGAGGAACCACACTTTTATAAAATATTTAAATACTATAAGATGAATAAAACTGTAGATAAAACCATTAGTTGAATGCCTTTTGTATTATATAAAATACTAAACTGTTTTGTTCTGGGTAAACTTTTAATGGTAGTGGGTTCGGTGGAAATGCTAAATTAGGAGTTGAAATTATATTTTTACAAAATTAAAATAAATTGAAAAGTCAAAAGAAAACATTAAAGGAAAAATAAATTAAAAGAAAAAT
>NC_041380.1:377107274-377107956 GCF_002162155.2 Triticum dicoccoides | reverse complement strand
CGTTCGACCCCGCTGGACCTTGCCAGATGCCTCCTCGTCCCCGCCACCACGCCAGTGCCCCTCGCCCCGCGCCGAGACTACCTCACCGCCGAACCTCGCCGTCCTTGTCCTCCTCCCCATTCCTGGATCTTGAAGGTCCCCCGACGCCGCCACCTGCCGCCTCGACGCCCCGTCGCCGGAACCACAACTCCGGCCCCTCGCCGAGCAGGCCTTTGCACATCTACATGGCCCAGTGAGCCGCCGTCCTTCCCCCATTTCCTCCTTGCCCGGCGACGTTCGCCACGCGCGCGCCCGACTCCGCTACCCGCCTGCACCTGCTCCTGGCGCCGGCCGCCTTCACCGTTGTTGCGCGCGCGCATCCGCGCTTGGCCCCCACCGCACGTGCTGCGTGTGCCCACGCCCTCCGTCCCACTTCACCGCAGTGCCGCGCGCGCTGCCTGGCTCCCCTGGCCTCGCCCACTGCTGGCTTCAGCGCCGCCGCCTCCCCTACTGTTTGTCACCGCCAGCGCTGCTTGTTGCTGCAGCCCGCCACGTCCCGCGTGCGCACCCTACCGGCTGTCGTGCTCGCCGAGTCCGGCCCCTCCCCGTGCTCGTGCAGCTACTGTGCCGTCTTCAGCAACTGCAGCTACCTCCCCGCGGCCCCCAGCTTCACCACTCACCGCCGCTGCAATGCCTCCCGCAC
>NC_041380.1:377053616-377106876 GCF_002162155.2 Triticum dicoccoides | reverse complement strand
CCTACTGCCGCTCGTGCGGTGGCCTTCGGCAACCCGCCAGCCTCGCCCCCAGTGGCCTCAGGCGCCTATGCCCCGCGCCCAATCCATCGCCCAGCGTCCGCTATGGCCCTGGCCCAATGACAGTCGGGGCCAAGCCCCCAGAACATTTAAAAAAAGATTTAGAAATAAATAAATAAATAACTTAATTAATTATGTTTAAGTAACCTAATTAACAACTCTTAATTAATCAAACAATAATTAGATTAGTTGAACCTTAATTAGAATAAACAGAGTATGACATGCGGGACCCACGCGTTATTTTGACTAAGTCAACGGCCTATTGAATACTGACGTCATGCTGACGTCTGTAAACACTATTCTGAATAATGTTGATTTAAAATAATTAAATAAATCCTAGAAATGATTTAAATCTTTTAAAATTAATGTAAAATAAACCGTAGCTCGAATGGAAAAACTTTGTACATGAAAGTTGGTCAGAACGACGAGACGAATCCAGATACGCAGCCCATTCATCCACCGCTCATCCCTAGCATAGCAAACATGCAACTTCCCCCTTCTGGCTCATCTGTTCGAAAACATGAAACACCGGGGATACTTTCCCGGATGTTTTCCCCCTTCGCCGGTATCACCTACTACAGCGTTAGGGCACACCTAGCAACGCTCGTAGTCTTGTCATGCATCGTTATGCATGTGTTTGCATTGTATTCATTGTTTCTTCCCCCTCTTCTCTCTGGTAGACTACGAGACTGACGCCGCTGTTGGTGCCCCGATGGACTACGTTGTTGACAACCACTACTTGCCAGAGCAATCAGGCAAGCCCCCCCCCCTTGATCACCAGATATCGCCTATTCTTCTCTCTACTGCTTGCATTAGAGTAGTGTAGCATGTTATTGCTTTCCGTTTATCCTATCCTGATGCATAGCCTGTCCTTGCTACTACTGTTGTTACCTTTACCTGCAATCCTAATTGCTTAGTATAGGATGCTAGTATTCCATTAGTGGACCTACATTCTTGTCCGTCTGCCATGCTATACTACCGGGCCGTGATCACTCGGGAGGTGATCACGGGTATATACTTGTATACATTATATGATACAAGTGGTGACTAAAGTCGGCTCGGCTCGTAGAGTAGCCGCAAGTGATTCCGATGTGGGGGCTGAAGGGGCAGGTGGTTCCATCCAGGTAGTGGTGGGCCTGGTTTCCCGACGGCCCTAGACTATTACTTTGCGGTGGAGCGACAGGGCAGGTTGAGACCACCTAGGAGAGAGGTGGGCCTGGCCTTGGTCGGGGTCCGCGGTTACTTTAAAATAACACGCTTAATGAGATCCTGGTATTTGATCTGAGTCTGGCCACTGGCCTATATGCACTAACCAACTACGCGGGAACAGTTATGGGCACTCGATGTCGTGGTATCAGCCGAAGCCTTCTTGACGTCAGCGACTGAGCGGCGCGCGCCGGATTGGACCAGAATGCCTGCTCTTGTATTAGGGAGGCTAGGTCTGCTTCTGGCCACCCTCGCAACATGCAGGTGTGCAATGGGCGATGGGCCCAGACCCCTGCACCATAGAATTTAGACCGGCGTGCTGACCTCTCTGTTGCGCTTAGGTGGGGCTGCGACGTGTTGATCTTCCGAGGCTGGGCATGACCCAAGAAAGTGTGTTCGGCCAAAGGGGATCGAGCGTGTTGGAAAATATGGTGCACCCCTGCAGGGAAGTTTATCTATTCGAATAGCCATGTCCCTCGGTAAAAGAATGACCCGCAGTTGTACCATGAACTTATGACAACTTGAACCAGATACTTAATAAAACACACCCTTCCATGTGCCAGATACAACCCTATGATCGCTCTCTCACAGGGCGACGAGGGGAGGATCGCCGGGTAGGATTATGCTATACAATGATACTTGGTGAAGTTACCATCTACTCTCTTCTATATGCTTGAAGATGGAGGTTGCCAGAAGCGTAGTCTTCGATAGGACTAGCTATCCCCCTCTTATTCTGGCATTCTGTAGTTCAGTCCACAGATACTACCCTTTTCATTGATACTGATGTCTAGTACACAACCTTCTTCTTGTAGACGTTGTTGGGCCTCCAAGTGCAGAGGTTTGTAGGACAGTAGCAAATTTCCCTCAAGTAGATGACCTAAGGTTTATCAATCCGTAGGAGGCGTAGGATGAAGATGGTCTCTCTCAAGCAACCCTGCAACCGAATAACAAAGAGTCTCTTGTGTCCCCAACACACCCAATACAATGGTAAATTGTATAGGTGCACTAATTCGGCGAAGAGATGGTGATACAAGTGGTATATGGATGTACATATAGGTTTTTGTAATCTGAAAATATAAAAACAGCAAGGTAACTAATGATAAAAGTGAGCACAAACGGAATTGCAATGCGTTGAAACAAGGCCTAGGGTTCATACTTTCACTAGTGCAAGTTCTCTCAACAATAATAACATAATTGAATCATATAACTATCCCTCAACATGCAACAAAGAGTCACTCCAAAGTCACTAATAGCGGAGAACAAACGAAGAGATTATGGTAGGGTACGAAACCACCTCAAAGTTATTCTTTCCAATCAATCCGTTGGGCTATTCCTATAAGTGTCACAAACAGCCCTAGAGTTCGTACTAGAATAACCCCTTAAGACACAAATCAACCAAAACCCTAATGTCACCTAGATACTCCAATGTCACCTCAAGTATCCGTGGGTATGATTATACGATATGCATCACACAATCTCAGATTCATCTATTCAACCAACACATAGAACCCCCCAAAGTTTCTACCGGAGAGTCAAGATGAAAACGTGTGCCAACCCCTATCGATAGGTTCATGTGCGGAACCCGCAAGTTGATCACCAAAACATACATCAAGTGGATCAATAGAATACCCCATTGTCACCACAGGTATCCCACGCAAGACATACATCAAGTGTTCTCAAATCCTTAAAGACTCAATCCGATAAGATAACTTCAAAGGTAAAACTCAATCCATTACAAGAGAGTAGAGGGGGGAGAAAACATCATAAGATCCAACATAATAGCAAAGCTTGAGATACATCAAGATCGTATCACCTCAAGAACATGAGAGAGAGAGAGAGAGAGAGAGAGATCAAACATATAGCTACTGGTACATACCCTCAGCCCCGAGGGAGAACTACTCCCTCCTCGTCATGGAGAGCACCGGGATGATGAAGATGGCCACCGGAGAGGGATTGCCCCCTCCGGCAGGGTGCCGGAACGGGTCTAGATTGGTTTTCGGTGGCTACGGAGGCTTCTGGCGGCGGAACTCCCGATCTATTGTGCTCTTCGATAGTTTTAGGGTATATGTATATATAGGCGGAAGAAATACATCAGGGGAGCCACGAGGGGCCCACGAGGGGCCCACGAGGGTGGAGGGCGCGCCCAGGGGGTGGGCGCGCCCCCTGCCTCGTGGCTTCCTCGTTGATCCCATGACATGCACTCCAAGTCTCCTGTATTGCTTTCTTTCCGAAAATAACTTTTCCGAAGGTTTCATTCCGTTTGGACTCCGTTTGATATTCCTTTTCTGTGAAACACTGAAACAAGGGAAAAACAGAAACTGGCATTGGGCTCTAGGTTAATAGGTTAGTCCCAAAAATCATATAAAATAGCATATAAATGCATATAAAACATCCAAGGTTGATAATATAACAGCATGGAACAATAAAAAATTATAGATACATTGGAGACGTATCAGCATCCGCAAGCTTAATTCCTGCTCGTCCTCGAGTAGGTAAATGATAAAAACAGAATTATTGATGTGGAATGCTACCTAACATGTTTATCCATATAGTTCTCTTTATTATGGCAAGAATATTCAGATCCATAAGATTCAAGACAAAAGTTTAACATTGACATAAAAATAATAATACATCAAGCATACTTACCAAGCAATTATGTCTTCTCAAAATAACATGGGCAAACAAAGCTATCCCTACAAAATCATATAGTTTGGCTATGCTCCATCTTCACCACACGAAGTATTTAAATCATGCACAACCCCGATGACAAGCCAAGCAATTGTTTCATACTTTTGGTGTTCTCAAACTTTTTGAATCTTCACGCAATATATGAGCATGAGCCATGGATATAGCACTATAGGTGGAATAGGATGGTGGTTGTGGATAAGACAAAAAGGAGAAGATAGTCTCACATCAACTAGGCATATCAATGGGCTATGGAGATGCCCATCAATAGATATCAATGTGAGTGAGTAGGGATTGACATGCAACGGATGCACTAGAGCTATAAATGTATGAAAGCTCAACAAAAGAAACTACTCGCTTGCTCACGAAGACCTAGGGCATTTTGAGGAAGCCCATCATTGGAATATACAAGCCAAGTTCTATAATGAAAGATTCCCACTAGTATATGAAAGTGACAACATAGGAGACTCTTTATCATGAAGATCGTGGTGCTACTTTGAAGCACAAGTGTGGTAAAAGGATAGTAGCATTGCCCCTTCTCTATTTTTTTCTCTCATTTTTTTTATTTTATTTTATTTTTTATTTTTTTTATTTGGGCCTTTTCTCTTTTTTATGGCCTTTTTTTTCTTTTTTCTTTTATTTTTCGTCCGGAGTCTCATCCCAACTTGTGGGGGAATCATAGTCTCCATCATCCTTTCCTCACTGGGACAATGCTCTAATAATGATGATCATCACACTTTTATTTACTTACAACTCATGAATTACAGCTCGATACTTAGAACAAGATATGACTCTATATGAATGCCTCCGGCGGTGTACCGGGATGTGCAATGACTCATGAGTGACATGTATGAAAGAATTATGAATGGTGGCTTTGCCACAAATACAATGTCAACTACATGATCATGCATAGCAATATGACAATGATGGAGCATGTCATAATAAACGGAACGGTGGAAAGTTGCATGTCAATATATCTCGGAATGGCTATGGAAATGCCATAATAGGTAGGTATGGTGGCTGTTTTGAGGAAGGTATATGGTGGGTTTATGGTACCGGCGAAAGTTGCGCGGTACTAGAGAGGCTAGCAACGGTGGAAGGGTGAGAGTGCGTATAATCCATGGACTCAACATTAGTCATAAAGAACTCACATACTTATTGCAAAAATCTATCAGTTATCGAAACAAAGTACTACGCGCATGCTCCTAGGGGGATAGATTGGTAGGAAAAGACCATCGCTCGTCCCCGACCGCCACTCATAAGGAAGACAATCAATAAATAAAGCATGCTCTGACTTCATCACATAATGGTTCACCATACGTGCATGCTACGGGAATCACAAACTTCAACACAAGTATTTCTCAAATTCACAACTACTCAACTAGCATGACTTTAATACCACCATCTCCATATCTCACAACAATCATCAAGTATCAAACTTCTCATAGTATTCAATGCACTTTATATGAAAGTTTTTATTATACCCATCTTGGATGCCCATTATATTAGGACTAGTTTTGTCGGGGATATACCCCGCGGCGTAAACCGGCCGGAAGTATAACCCGGCCGGACTAGGCGTTTCATTGGTAAACCACCAGAGGATTGGCGGTTTACGTGATTGTCGGTTTACATGTCTGGCGGTTTACGTGTCTGGCGGTTTACATGTCTGGCGGTTTACTAGTATGATGATTCATGACCCTGAAGATTCATTGGTGACCCGACGCGTATTCCAGATGCATGACAAGGCCCAAGGACCAGCAGGCCGGTTTAGGTTAATGGTGGGCCGGTTTAAGAGGAAAGGCATGAGGAAGACCTGGACTTGTATCCGGTTTGTATTAGAGATAGACTAGTCCTAATCCTAATAGGACTCTATAGGTAACCCGCCCCTCCAACATATATAAGGAGGGGCAGGGCTCCCCAAAAGGGACAAGATTCACAAGTTCCACAAGTTGGACAAGTTAGGTTTAGACAATAGCTCTCGAGATAGAGCACTCTTGTAACCGTGATCATCATCATCAATATCAATGAAGCAGGATGTAGGCTTTTACCTCCACTGTGAGGGGCCGAACCTAGGTAAAACATCGTGTCTCTCGTCCCGCTCAACCCCTCTCAAGCTATCACATAGACGCGTTGGCCTCGCGACTAAGTCCTGACGCTAAGGACATCTGCCGTGACAATTCCACGACAGTTGGCGCCCACCGTGGGGCCTGCGCTCGGTGGTGTTGAGTTCTTGAAGGGATCTCTTTAGAGTTCGAGAAGTTACGACCTGCCGGATCAGCAAGAGCCGGCGTGGAAGAATTCACGTCAACTATGAAGTTCATTAGCAGAATTGTTTTGTGCTTTCATTACAGATCAAGAACTAGTACTTCGATCAGCCGGCCACTAGTGCTAGCGCTTGTCACGTCAAGCTACAGTTTTTTGGTTCCGAACAACAAGGCAAGTTACAGAGAGCATGCATCTGGGCGTTCAGTCAAATCCAGATGAAAGATCAATTTTTTGCTGCCGCAGTTGCGTGTTAACCGAGATCGACATGAATTGTGTTGTAACCCGCCGGACGTCGTGTCAGATCAGTCCATGTGAAAACTCAGATTTTTGGAAGGAGTAATCTGAACAGCAAGGTCCAGATTCGTTTTTTAGTCATTCTTTTTTATCAGGCCAGCCACGAGTGCTAGTACGTGAGTCTACTAGTAGTATTTGTTCAGTTTTTCAAAGGGAAGAAGACTACGATCCGACTCTGCTCCATTGCCGAGTCGCTCGCAGCGTGCAAATTGTCGTTTACCCCCGTTCAGAGCTGCCTGGGTTTCAAACTAGCATTTATGCTGATCTCCACCTTGAGCCGTTCCATGTGAATCCACTGCTAAGTTGCTGCCGTCGAACCGCCTCCATCTTGCACTACATCGGGGCCTCTCTCTTCGCTGGAGGGTCTTGCTACTACGGCCGTGTGGCCGCAGCCTTTGCCGAGTCACTACGGGCTGGAGGAAAATCTGGACGACCCCACAACAATTTGCCGGCCTGCCACCTCCGCCTTGGAGTACCTGCTTGGTGGGAGGACAGGTGGATTAATCCGGCGTTGTTAAGAAGAACAGAGGTTATCTACGGACATTGTGTACGGATCATCTGTCGTATCAATGCACCAGGTGATATCCATCTAGTTTATTTTTTATCAGTAAATACTTGTTTATTTTTTTTGAAAACAACCACTCTGCCCTATAGTGTTGTTATATACAGATAAATTATTCATTACAAAAAGTGGTATTATACCACGGAGGCACATTTGGCTGTGCCGCGCAGCTTCACGGACACGCGTATCGCAGTCCGGTTTACATCAACGCGCCAGCCAACTTGCCTGTCCGCGCCACCTTACAAACGCCATGGACGACTTGCCCGTCCGCTCTCGCCGCTGGTTCACGCGTCCGCACCGGTTTATAACGCGGAGGACAACTGGCTTGTCTGTGCCGGCTTACAAGGCCGCGACTGACTCATCACTCTGAAGCCGCTTCTGATGTTGCGGTGGTTTTACTATCCGCCCAAACATCAGGTGGTATTCATCTAAATTTATGTATTAAATACTTATTGTTTTTTGTCAAATAACAATTACTCTATCCTGTAATATTTTTGCACAGGACAATTTTTATGCCATTCACGGACACGATTATCGCGGTCCGGTTTACGTCGACACGCCGGTCGACTCGCCCGTCCGCCCTGGCCACCGGTTCATGCGTCCGCACCGGTTTACAACACGGAGGACAACTTGCTCGTCTGCACCGGTTTACAACACCGCGGCCGGTTCATTCGTCTGCTCGCATGGCCGACTTGCCCATGATTAATTTCAGATTCACTGTGGTGATCGACAATTCCGTAGTGGATATTTTCTGGCTAGCATATCAGGACAAAATGTCTATTGCAAAAAGGGATTATTATGTCGCTGAGCTATTGAATAACCCATGCCAGTTTATATCGCGATCCAGTCCGCGTCAACTCGTCAGGACCATGCGAATTTAGCGCGTGCACAGGCCGCCGTCCCCCGCAGTCCGTTCTACATCAACATACCGGGCCGCACCTGTCTGCATAAGCCATTTATTGAGTATGAACAAGTCATAGCTTGGGTAGCCCGGTTTTCTTTCAAATTGGAGACAAATTATCATCAACCGCCGTTTGCACTGGATGGTTCAATGGGCAGGCGCACAAGTCGCCACCACTACAGTTTTGTTTAACTTCAAATCTCCAGTTGGAAGGAACCATTGGCCGAGTGGGATCATTTACAACCCGCCGCAGTCACCTCAACCTTCTATGGATTCACATCGCCCTATCAACGCCAATGATGTACAAGTTATGCCGGTTTATATCACGGTCAAATATGGAGAGTCTCAAACCAACTCCTCGAGTCACCTTTGAGACTCGGGGGCTACGATGACATGACTCAGCGAATCTTGCTAGTTTCAACAAATTTAAGAACCCCAGGACGATGAAGGGAAGGATAACCCGGTCCCAGAGGCTACTGTTATATTGATGAAAGTTTAAAGGCCGTCAGAAAATTTCCGGCTTAGAAAGTATATGACAGTTATAAAATCCCGGCTCGATGAAGAAGTTCCAGATCATCCGAAATGACTCCCGTTTACAATCCAGTTCAAGAAAAATCTATTCTCCTGCAAAGCTCTGAAGCGCTCAAATCCGGTTTAAGAAATTTCCGGTTCAAAAAGGAATTAACTTCTCGCAAGTTCGAGTTTAAAGGCCGTCAGAAAATTTCCGGCTAAAAATGAAGATTCCGGTTTAAAATCCGGTTCAAGGGAAAGATGTCTCCCACAAAGCTTTGAAGGTCTCAATATCTGGTTCAAGATCCCGGTTCAAGAAGAATTTATCTCTTGCAAAAAGTTGAAAATTGCCAAAGAAGACCTGCTGCCACGATGCGCGGTTCGAACATGGGTATCCCGCTACTGGCCTGACATATTATTGATCACATGGGGGCTTCTACTTCATAAAGCGGGGTCTCTGTTCTTTTACATCATGTGTGGTTACACGGAGTTGTTCTAAAGCGGCCTCCGGTTTACCCCTTGAGTTAGCTTTTCAAAAGCATCATGTTATATCACTTGGGGGCTTGATCGTGTCCGAACCAATGCAATACCTCTTGATAGGCGAGAGCCACCAGATCACTTGGGGACTTGGTCACGTCTGAACCAGTCATGCCTCTTGATCGGCCTAAGGCCACAAAATCACTTGGGGGCTTGGTCGAACCCGAACCATTGCCATGCCACTTGATCGGCATAAATGCCACGGTTTCATTTGGGGACCTGGCTGACTTGAACCATAGCTACACCTATCGGGAGCTTGGTCGTGTCCGACCATGGTAATGCCATCTGATTAGCTCAAATAAGCCTCTTTTTGCAAACGGTTTTGTCATTGCCTTTGCTTCACATTTTTCTCTGAAAGATATTTCTTTCTTTTTATTGCGTTTTTTTAAACCGACAAAGTTTTAAACCGGTTCAAACTGTCAATTACAAATTGACGGAACACGGTCAAATCTTAATCCGGAGACTATCTACCCGGTTTGATTTTCTGTAACCATCCTATTATGGAGTAAACCGGTGTTTACCGCAACCCGGCACGGTTTTATCATAAACCGGCACAATATGGAAGGAGTTATCAGTACTCAAGATTTGGGTTATCACCCTTACTACAAAAAGTTGGTAAAACCAACAATGTGATTCAATGTCACAGGTATGATATATTTCATATTTGATTATTCTTAAGTGCAGCCTTGGTTATAAACCCGGGTTATGTGTTGGGCATTATGACCCGTCCGGCAATAAACCGCCAGGACACTTTAAACTTGTTGTATGCAGAAACAGGTTTGTTAAACCGGCCTGGCTTTGGACTATAAGTCGCCAGTATATATATATTTGGATTGCGCCATTGGAATCATGCGCTTATAAATCATTGGGTTATATTATTCAAATAGCCAAGTTTGGCTGAATTTTCATTATGATATTGAATGAATAAGGTTTTCACCGGATTATGTTATCTTGAATAGCCAACATGGTTGGATTTTTATGGTTATTAATAACCAGTATTATTGAGGTTTTCAAAGTTGCTTTAGCGCAATGGCTATCATATTATCAATAGATATGATTTATTCTACAATTGAAGGAATAGTCCTGAGTCGCTGCAGGCTTATAACCCGGCACTTGGGGGCTACATTATTCAAATCGAGATTACATGCAAGTCTCATGTCGCTGCAAGCATGCATCATGACACTTGGGGGCTACCAATTGCTCATGTCAACAATTCAAGGTACACAAGTTTTCGTCCATGATATTGAAGGATCCATTGCTCAGTTGGTAAAGCACAAAGCTCTTAACCTTGTGGACGTGGGTTCAAGCCCTACGATGGATGCTACATTATAAGATGTTATTTTCATTGAAGTATATATTAAGTCCCGGTTCAGTATTATCTTACTAAGCCGGCCCTTAGGGGCTACACATCACTGCTAAAATCTACATTATTATATTTACAAAGTTCCTGCTCATTATTGCATAATGACCCGGTCCTTGGGGGTTACACTGATTGAAGTTTTTATAAGAAAATTACAAGTCCCAGGTTGCTGCAAGCATGACAACCCAGCACTTGGGGGCTACATATATGGAGTATTCAGTTTATATGATTGAGATGAACTAATCGGATTTCTTCAAGGTTGAAACACTTATTGGAGCAAGTCTTAAGTTATCACTATGTTCTCCTCTTAAGACTTGGGGGCTACAGGTATTATGCATATAAAGGAGGAACATCTTCATTTTATCAGTTTTGAGCAAATCAGGAAGATCAATTACATGACCCGGTGTCGACAACAATTATGACCCGGCGCCATCAATATTTATAAACCGGCCATTTTGGTAATATTAAACCGGCAAGTTTTACATCTTCAAACCGGCTGAATATCAGATAAGTATTTTCAGACCCATATTTCTTAAACCGGTGCTTTGGGAGCTGAGTCAAAGGAGTTATTCTTCACAATATTTCTCGGTGACAAACCAATGTCGGCAAATTGATTATGAAGCTGGTCTGTTGACCCGGATTTCCTAGAAGGAGGAAATAACAAGGACTTAAGGATGATCAGGTACCGGTTTATAAAAATTCTTAACCCGGAGCATAACCTGTCAAATTTGTTCTTGTGTTTATTTTGCAGCATAATTTTACCATGAATAAATCCAAGCTAAACTTGGGGGCTAATGTCGGGGATATACCCCGCGGCGTAAACTGGCCGGAAGTATAACCCGGCCGGACTAGGCATTTCATTGGTAAACCGCCAGAGGATTGGCGGTTTACGTGATTGGCAGTTTACATGTCTAGCGGTTTACGTGTCTGGCGGTTTACTGGTATGACGATTCACGAGCCTGAAGATTCATTGGTGACCCGGCGCGTATTCCAGATGCATGACAAGGCCCAAGGACCAGCAGGCCGGTTTAGGTTAATGGTGGGCTGGTTTAAGAGGAAAGGCATGAGGAAGACCTGGACTTGTATCCGGTTTGTATTAGAGATAGACTAGTCCTAATCCTAATAGGACTCTACAGGTAACCCGCCCCTCCAACATATATAAGGAGGGGCAGGGCTCCCCAAAAGGGACAAGATTCACAAGTTCCACAAGTTGGACAAATTAGGTTTAGACAATAGCTCTCGAGATAGTGCACTCTTGTAACTGTGATCATCATCATCAATATCAATGAAGCAGGATGTAGGCTTTTACCTCCACCGTGAGGGGCCGAACCTTGGTAAAACATCGCGTCTCTCGTCCCGCTCAACCCCTCTCAAGCTACCACATAGACGCATTGGCCTCGCGACTAAGTCCTGACGCTAAGGACATCTGCCGTGACAATTCCACGACAAGTTTCATAACCAAAGAAACCTACCATGTTGTTCTAAAGACTCTCAAAATAATATAAGTGAAGCACGAGAGTTCATCTAATTCTTCAAAATAAAACCACCACCATGCTCTAAAAAGATATAAGTGGAGCACTAGAGCAAACGACAAACTACTCCGAAAGATATAAGTGAAGATTAATGAGTAGTCGAATAATCATGCAATTATATGAAGACTCTAACATTTATGAATTTCAGATCTTGGTATTTTATTAAAACAGCAAGCAAAACTAAATAAAATAAAATGACGCTCCAAGCAAAACACATATCATGTGGAAAATAAAAATATAGCTCCAAGTCTCATGTATTGCTTTCTTTCCAAAAATAACTTTTCCGAAGGTTTCATTCCGTTTGGACTCCGTTTCATATTCCTTTTCTGCGAAACACTGAAACAAGGGAAAAACAGAAACTGGCACTAGGCTCTGGGTTAATAGGTTAGTCCCAAAAGTCATATAAAATAGCATATAAATGCATATAAAACTTCCAAGGTTGATAATATAATAGCATGGAACAATCAAAAATTATAGATACGTTGGAGACGTATTAGATACCAATGCATATGTAGTGTAGATCCTTGCTTGCGAGTACTTTGGATGAGTACTCACGGTTGCTTTCCTACTTCTTTTCCCCCTTTTCCCGGTTACTGCGATGATATGATGGAGTCTAGCAGCCAGAGGATCCCGAGGATGATTCTACGTGGAGTTCGACTTCGAGGAGTAGTTAGGAGGTCCCAGGCAGGAGGCCTTGCCTTTTCGATCGTTTCTACTTTTGTGCTAGCCTTCTTAAGGCAATCTTGTTTTACTTATGTTTGTACTCAGATATTATTGCTTCCACTGACTCTTATGTATTTGAGCTTATGTATTCGAGCCCTCGAGGCCCCTGACTTGTAATATAAAGCTTGTATTATTTTAATTTGTGTCTAGAGTTGTGTTGTGATATCCTCCCATGAGTCCTTGATCTTGATCGTACACATTTGCGTGTATGATTAGTGTACGGTCAAATCAGGAGCGTCACAAGTTGGTATCAGAGCCGACTGCCCGTAGGAATCCCCCTTGCACACTCCTTGGCCGAAGTCGAGTCTAGACATTGCAAAACTTTTTACTAACATGGCTGTGTGTCTTACGGGCCCACGTCGCTATTGGGTGGTACTAGGATCTTTTACTCCTCGTCTATACTCTGGGACTCTCATCTCTCTTCTAATCGGGTTAAATGAGTTTTGCCAACTCTAACATTAGGATGTCATGATCACTTCCAACCGGAGATCCCCTTATTACCGATGACCGCCTGCTGCACCAGAAGATTCCAGAAGCACTCTGCGATGTTCTTGTGAGACTTAGTGCCATCATTTTTGCAATTCCCTTCCATCGATAAACCTCTATGTATAACCACATACACTTGCCGTTCTTACTATCATTCCCCGCTGATCTTGTTATTACAAGATACACTGATACTCTTTTTATTGTTTCGAGAATCCATTATGCTTGCTGCCTTGCAGCTCCATTTCCGCTTTAATACACCTAAGGATAATTCCTCACACTCCTCAAGGATTTGTTCATCCCCAGTTGATCATGTGTTTCACAAAATTCTTTGAAATGCTATTCGGTCTTCCAGAAATCCTTAGCAGCCTATTGCTCTTGAAATTCTTGCCTGCTTGCATTATGGTTAATTCCATATGTCTAGTAGTCTTCGTTGACATCCCTTGTCCTTGCCATTTTGAGCCTAATGATTTATTGTGTGTCAATGCACGCAATCATTAGATGACCCTTAAAAATAATCCTTCCGGCTCAGCCGTCAATCCAGATATGAACTGGTTCTCGGCAAATCAAACCATGATTGATTGCTGATCTATGTCTATTCAACTTACTTAACTCTTGATCAGAGCCTCTGCTTCTGATCCCTTGATTTGGAAATCATAAATTCCTTTGCATCTGAACTTTGAATTAGTTAGTTATTTCTATAATGCCATGCCTTTGCATTATTTCTTCCTCTGATTGTGTGTCAATGCTCACATCAGCTTCATTACGGACCGTCAGATCCTTTGTTGAAATTATCATCCGACAGTGTCCTTCGTATACTAAACCTCAAGTAGTTCTTTCCCCTGATACATAATGCCGTTGGTAAATCCTCTTATCTAATTGGACAACCATGGTTTGTTGTTGAGCTGATGATAATTACTCTTGAAGCTTGTAGTATATGTTTCTAAGATGCCCTGATGGGTTGAACCTATGCCTTCCTTAATCTGTGTGAACCTGAAAGTTTTCCAAGGTTCATACTCCTCTGGTAATTCGCCAGATAGATCTTCGCACTCAAATATTTTTTAGTAGAGAAGTGAATGAAAGGTTATGCATTGAAGAAGTGGGAGTCGACCTTGAACCTTGTGTTCATGCCCATGGACATGATGTAGATCTTATCATTAAAGCTTATCTTAAATTAATTATTCCCTTGGTATAAGTTCATCTTAGATCTAGGATCTGGCCTTTTGCAATCGTGGTTCCGACCATATTCTCCTTCTTTTATACCATTTATCGAAGAGTTAAAATACTTGTCTTCTCATATCAGTACGCCTGCCCAACCTCTATTTTGATCTACCTTCGAGTATTACCCCCTGGTACCTTGAGGATATCACGCCATTGCACTACATCTTATAAATTTGTGATGAAGTAGTACCCTTCCCTGTCTTAGTCACTTCACGGGTTCTGGGTTGTCGTCAATCGAGAACACCGAATAGTGAATTGAATCCACACTGTAATTCAGTACTCCTAGTACTTTATTGTCGGGAAGTTTAATACTCCATCATGTCGGTTCTGGACCTACAGACTACTTAGCAGGCAGATTTGAAGCATCAGACTGCTTAACAGTCTGTTCCACCAGGTTGGTCTGCTGAGCATGTGCTGCAGCTGGGTCTCCCCCAGCTGCTTCAGCGGCCGGCATCTGAACCGGTGGTGTGATGACCCACAAGTATAGCGGATCTATCGTAGTCCTTTCGATAAGTAAGAGTGTTGAACCCAACGAGGAGCAGAAGGAAATGATAAACGGTTTTCAGCAAGGTATTCTCTGTAAGTACTGAAATAAGTGGTAACAGATAGTTTTGTGATGAGATAATTTGTAACGAGCAACAAATAACAAAAGTAAATAAAGTGCAGCAAGGTGGCCCAATCCTTTTTGTAGCAAAGGACAAGCCTGGACAAACTCTTATATAAGGAAAAGCGCTCCCGAGGACACATGGGAATATCGTCAAGCTAGTTTTCATCACGTTCATATGATTCGCGTTCGGTACTTTGATAATTTGACATGTGGGTGGACCGGTACTTGGGTGCTGTTCTTACTTGAACAAGCATCCCACTTATGATTAACCTCTACTGCAAGCATCCGCAACTACAACAAAAGTATTAAGGTAAACCTAACCATAGCATGAAACATATGGATCCAAATCAGCCCCTTACGAAGCAACGCATAAACTAGGGTTTAAGCTTCTGTCACTCTAGAAACCCATCATCTACTTATTACTTCCCAATGCCTTCCTCTAGGCCCAAATAATGGTGAAGTGTTATGTAGTTGACATTCACATAACACCACTAGAGGCTAGACAACATACATCTCATCAAAATATCAAACGAATACCAAATTCACATGACTACTAATAGAAAGACTTCTCCCTTGTCCTCAGGAACAAATGTAACTACTCACAAAGAATATTCATGTTCATAATCAGAGGGGTAATAATATGCATAAAGGATCTAAACATATGATCTTCCACCAATTAAACCAACTAGCATCAACTACAAGGAGTAATTAACACTACTAGCAACCTACTAGCACCAATCTCGGACTTGGAGACAAGAATTGGATACAAGAGATGAACTAGGGTTTTGAGATGAGATGGTGCTGATGAAGATGTTGATGGAGATTGCCCTCTCCTGATGAGAGGATCGTTGGCGATGACGATGGCGATGATTTCCCCCTCTGGGAGGGGAGTTTCCCTGACATAATAGCTCTGTCGGATCTCTAGATTGGATCCTCCAAGGTTCCGCCTCGTGGCGGCGGAGTTTCGTCCTGAAAGGTTGCTTCTTATTTTTTTTCTCGACGAAAGACTTCATATAGGAGAAGATGGTCATCGGAGAGCCACCAGGGGGCCCATGAGGCAGGGGGTGCGCCCTAGGGGGGGCGCCCCCACCCTCGTGAGAAGGGTGTGGGCCCCCTGGTCTTCATCTTTGGCGAGGATTTTTCATTATTTATTATAAGGTGTTCCATGGAGTTTCAGGACTTTTGGAGTTGTGCAGAATAGGTCTCTAATATTTGCTCCTTTTCCAGCCCAGAATTCCAGCTGTCGGCATTCTCCCTCCTTATGTAAACCATGTAAAATAAGAGAGAATAGCCATAAGTATTGTGACATAATGTGAAATAACAGCCCATAATGCAATAAATATTGATATAAAAGCATGATGCAAAACGGAGTATCAACTCCCCCAAGCTTAGAACTCGCTTGTCCTCATGCGAAAAGCCGAAATCGAAAAATATGCCCACATGTTTAGAGATGAAGGTGTCGATAAAAATAAAATACGAACATGAGGGCATCATGATCAATCTTATAACAGCAACTTATATATTTTTGTCATATGATCTCTAATGCTAGAGTAATAATTCAATCACAATATCAAGTATGAATCGTAAACTTCATTGAAAACTAACAAACTACAATCTCGGTCATTGAAGCAATTGCAATTTATCATAACATAGGAAAGAGTCAATGTATAAGGGCTTTTCAGCAAGTCCACATACTCAACTATCATATAATCTTTCACAATTGCTAACACTCACGCAATACTTATGGGTGTGGCGTTTTAATCGGACACAGATAAAGATAGGGGCTTATAGTCTTGCCTCCCAATGTTTTACCTCAAGGGTAATGTCAATAGTAATAGTTCATGAAAACTCACATCCAATTAGCCATATAACCAAGATCTTTCCAACATACTGTGCTTGCCAAAGGATAAAGTGTAAAAAGGAAGGGTGAAAATCACCATGACTCTTGCATAAGGTAGAAGATAATGATAAAAGATAGGCCCTTCGCAGAGGGAAGCAGAGGTTGCCATGCGCTTTTATGGTTGGATGCACAAAATCTTAATGCGAAAGAACGTTACTTTATATTGCCCCTTGTGATATGAACCTTTATTATGTAGTCCGTCGCTTTTATTACTTCCGCATCACAAGATCGTATAAAGCTTATTTCTCCCACACCAATCAATCATACATATTTAGAGAGCAATTTTTATTGCTTTGCACCGATGACAACTTACTTGAAGGATCTTATTCAATCCATAGGTAGATATGGTGGACTCTCATGGCAAAACTAGTTTAAGGGTATTTGGAAGCACAAGTAGTATCTCTACTTGGTGCAATGAATTTGGCTAGCATGAGGGGGAAAGGCAAGCTCATCATGTTGGAAGATCCAGGACAATATAATTTATCTTAGATGTAAGAAAACATAACCCATTACGTTGTCTTCCTTGTCCAATGTCAACTCTTTAGCATGTCATATTTTAATGAGTGCTCACGATCATAAAAGATGTCCAAGATAGTAAATCTATATGTGAAGACCTCTCTTTCTTTATTACTTCCTATTAATTGCAACGATGACCAAAACTATGCTTGTCAACTCTCAACAACTTTTATTCATCATACTTTTTCTATGTGAGCTCATTACTCTCCCTGAGATCCATAGGATCTCTTTTTTTCTTTTTATTTCTTTCTCTTTTCTTTTATTCACTTAGGATCATGGCAAAACAATCAAGCCCTTGACTCAACACTAATCTTTATTATATAGCTCACAGACTCGATTACATAGAAGGATAATAAAGCAAAACTCACAACTACATCATGCCATAAACTTTATTCTACTAGATCAAAATACTACTAATAAGATCGAACTAAGAAAAACGGTAAAGACGAAAGTGATGGTGATACGATACCGGGGCACTCCCCCAAGCTTGGCAGTTGCCAAGTGGAGTGCCCATACCCAGATACTCAATTCTTCTTTGTTGGAGGAGACGGTGGTGATTTTGTTAATGGTGTAGGCTTCTTCCTTAATTTGCGTTTGAGGACAGAATTTTGGTCCCTTAGGTCCTCGATCTCCTGCTCCAAGCTCAGTATCTTTCTGCATAGTTCCTGCTTGTTCTCCTGCGAGAGGCGAAAAGGGATGAACTCGATCTTAGGTTTCTTTACCCTATCCGGGAGGCTTGACTTTTTGAACTCTACATGCATGTCCCCAGGTTGAGGTAGTGGGACTTCATCTTCATCTGAGATCGTCTCCTCCTTTCTCTTGGGTTCATAGCCTTCTTCTTCTTCCGTAGTCCAACCACAATGCTCCACATCCCCATAAACCTTAGGATCTGCAAGGTAATCAGCCACATAGCTTTCTCCTTCCGAATCCTGGGACGACATGTTGCTCTGTCTGCAGCAGGACAACTCAAAACAAAGACAAGAGATTTTTGCGTGATACGGGAGTCAAAACCTTCGGGAGAATACATAATGAATTTTTACCGACCAAAATACGTATCGTGCAAGAAAACGGAGTCCGAAAGGCACACAAGGAGCTCACGAGGTAGGGGCGCACCTAGGGGGGTAGGGCGTGCCCTCCACCCTCGTGAGGCCCTCGTGTCCTTCCCGGACTGCTACTTAATTTTCTATTTTTCTAAATATTCCAAAATAGAGAAATATTGCCTTAAAAATTGTTTTGGAGTCGGTTTACTTACCGTACCACATACCTATTCCTTTTCGGAGTCTGAAACGTTTTGGAAAGTGTCCCTTATGTATTCCTCTGGGGTTACGGTTTCAATAATATTGGTTTCAACATTTATGGGATTACCTGAGATATAATGTTTGATTCTTTGACCGTTTACCACCTTCGGATTTGTGCCTTCGAAGTTGTTGATTTTTATGGCACCGGAACGATAGACCTCCTCGATAACATAGGGGCCTTCCCATTTAGAGAGAAGTTTCCCTGCAAAAAATCTTAAACGAGAGTTGTATAGCAATACATAATCACCTACATTAAACTCACGCTTTTGTATCCTTTTGTCATGCCATCTTTTAACCTTTTCTTTAAACAACTTGGCATTTTCATAAGCTTGGGTTCTCCATTCATCAAGTGAGCTAATATCAAATAACCTCTTTTCACCGGGAAGTTTGAAATCATAGTTGAGCTCTTTAATAGCCCAATATGCCTTTTGTTCTAGTTTTTTATACGGAGACATACCCATAGGATTTTTATATGCAGTTCTATAGGCCCATAATGCATCATCAAGTTTCTTGGACCAATTCTTTCTAGACCTATTGTCAGTCTTTTGCAAAATTAGTTTGAGTTCTCTATTACTCAATTCTACTTGACCACTAGACTGAGGTGATACGGAGATGCAATTCTATGATTGATGTCATATTTAGCAAGCATTTTACGGGAAGCACCATGAATAAAATGTGAACTACCATCAGTCATTAAATATCTAGGGACTCCAAACCTCGGAAAAATAACTTCTTTAAGCATTTTAATAGAAGTGTTATGATCAGCACTACTAGTTGGAATAGCTTCTACCCACTTAGTAACGTAATCAACAGCAACTAAAATATGTGTATATCCATTAGAGGCAGGAAAAGGTCCCATATAATCCAAGCCCCAAACATCAAATGGTTCAATAACAAGTGAATAGTTCATAGGCATTTCTTGACGTCTACTAATATTACCAATTCTTTGACATTCATCACAATATAGGACAAACTTACGGGCATCCTTGAAGAGAGTAGGACAATAAAAACCGGATTGCAATACCTTATGTGCAGTTCTATCTCCCGCGTGGTGTCCTCCATAAGTTTCGGAGTAGCACTTGCGTAGGATCTGTTCCTGTTCATGCTCAGGTACACAACGTCTAATAACACCATCTACTCCTTCCTTATAAAGATGTGGGTCATCCCAAAAGTAATGTCTCAAATCATAGAAGAACTTTTTCTTTTGTTGGTATGTGAAGCTAGGTGGTATAAATTTAGCAACTATGTAATTAGCATAATCAGCATACCAAGGGGTACTACGAGAAGTACTTATGACATTTAATTGTTCATCAGGAAAGCTATCATCAATAGGTAGTGGGTCATCAAGAACATTCTCTAACCTAGATAAGTTGTCTGCAATAGGGTTCTCAGCTCCTTTTCTATCAACAATATGCAAATCAAATTGTTGTAGCAAGAGAACCCATCTAATAAGTCTAGGTTTAGCATCTTTCTTCTCCATAAGATATTTAATAGCAGCATGATCAGTGTGGATAGTTACTTTAGAATCAACAATATAAGGTCTGAACTTATCACAAGCAAATACAAATGCTAAAAGTTCTTTTTCAGTAGTAGCATAATTACTTTGAGCATTGTCTAGAGTCTTGCTAGCATAATGGATAACATTTTATTTCTTATCAACTCTTTGCCCTAGAACAGCACCCCTACAGCATAATCGCTAGCATCACACATAATTTCAAAGGGTAAATTCCAATCAGGTGGCTGAACAATAGGTGCAGAGACTAATGCTTTCTTAAGTATTTCAAATGCTTCTACACAATCATCATCAAAGACAAATGGTATATCTTTTTTAATAAATTAGTCAGAGGCCGAGAAATTTTTGAGAAGTCCTTGATGAACCTCCTATAAAATCCGGCATGACCAAGGAAACTTCTTATACCTTTGATGTCCTTGGGACATGGCATCTTTTCAATAGCATCAACCTTGGCTTTATCAACTTCAATACCTCTTTCAGAAACTTTATGCCCCAAGACAATACCCTCATTAACCATAAAGTGGCACTTTTCCCAATTCAAGACAAGATTAGTTTCTTCACATCTCTGCAAAACTCGATCAAGATTTCTCAAGCAATCATCAAAAGAAGATCCATAGACAAAAAAGTCATCCATGAAAACCTCACAAATCTTTTCACAAAAGTCAGAGAATATAGCCATCATGCATCTTTGAAAGGTAGCAGGTGCATTACATAAACCAAAAGGCATACGTCTATAAGCAAAAGTACCAAAAGTGCATGTAAAATTCGTCTTTGATTGATATTTAGCCGACACAGGTATTTGAGAGAAACCAGAATAACCATCTAGAAAGCAGTAATGTGTATGTTTGCATAATCTTTCTAGCATTTGATCGATAAAAGGTAAGGGGTAATGATCTTTCTTAGTAGCCTTATTTAATTTGCGGAAATCAATTACCATCCTATAACTGGTAATAATTCTTTGTGGAATCAATTCATCTTTATCATTAGGAACAACAGTAATACTTCCCTTCTTAGGGACACAATGAACAGGACTTACCCACTGACTATCAGCAACGAGATAAATTATACCTGCCTCTAGAAGCTTTAGTATTTCTTTTCTTACCACTTCTTTCATTTTAGGATTCAGACGTCGTTGAGGATCACGAACTGGTTTGGCATCTGCTTCCAAATTTATTTTATGTTAACATAGACTGGGACTAATGCCCTTAAGATCATCAAGAGTATATCCAATAGAAGCACGGTGCTTCTTCAGAGTTTTCAATAATCTTTCTTCTTCATGCTCTGAAAGGTTAGCACTAATAATAACAGGATATATCTTATTTTCATCAAGATAAGCATATTTAAGATTATCAGGCAGCGGTTTAAGCTCAAACATGGGATCACCCTTAGGTGGAGGGGGATCCCCTAGGATTTCAACAGGCAAATTGTGTTTTAGCATAGGTTCTTGTTTAAAGAATACTTCATCTATTTCCCTTCTTTCATTCATAAACATATCATTCTCATGGTCTAGCAAATATTGTTCTAAAGGATCATTAGGAGGTACGGCAATAGAAGCAAGACCAATAATTTCATCCTTACTAGGCAATTCTTCTTCACGGTGTTGTTTACTAAATTTAGAGAAATTAAACTCATGAGTCATATCATCCAAGCCAATAGTAACAACATTCTTTGTGCAATCTATGGTAGCATTAACAATATTTAAGAAGGGTCTACCAAATATAATGGGACAAAAGCTATCTTGTGGGGAACCAAGAACAAGAAAATCAACAGGATATTTAGTTTTCCCACACAAGACTTCAACATCTCTAACAATTCCCATTGGTGAAATAGTATCTCTATTAGCAAGTTTAATAGTGACATCAATATCTTCTAACTCAATAGGTGCAATATCATGCATAATTTCGTTGTATAAGTCAATAGGTATTGCACTAGCACTAGCACCCATATCACATAAGCCATGATAACAATGATCTCCTATTTTAATAGAAATAACAGGCATGCCTATCATAGGTCTAGGTTTATCTGTATCACGGGGTTTAGCAATTCTAGCAGTTTCATCACAGAAATAAATAACATGCCCATCTATATTATCAGACAAGAGCTCTTTAACAATAGCAATATTAGGTTCTACTTTAACTTGCTCAGGAGGTGTATATGTTTTAATATTGCTTTTACGAACTATAGTTGAAGCTTTAGCATGATCCTTTATCCTAACACGGAAAGGTGGTTTCTCAACATAAGAAGTAGGAACAATAGGATCATTATAAGTGACAGTCTTTTCTTCAAGTTTAATAGGTGCAGCTACTTTTACTTATATGGGAGGATGATATTTAAACCACTTCTCCTTAGGGAGATCAACATAAGTAGCAAAAGATTCACAGAAAGAAGCTACTATCTCAGAATCAAGTCCATACTTAGTGCTAAACTTACGAAAAATATCGGTATCCATAAAAGATTTAACACAATCAAACTTAGGTGTCATACCTGACTCCTTACCATTGTCGAGGTCCCAATCTTCAGAGTTGCGTTTAATTCTATCCAATAAATCTCATCTAAATCCAATAGTCTTCATCATAAAAGAGCCAGCACAAGAAGTATGGAGCATGGTGCGATTATTTTCAGAAAGCCGAGCATAAATTTTTTGAAGAATTGTTTCTCTTGGAAGCTCATGATTGGGGCATGAATATAATAGTGATTTAAGCCTCCCCCAAGCTTTAGCGATGCTTTCTCCTTCGCGAGGCCAAAAATTATATATATAATTGTGATCACGATGAACAAGATGCATAGGGTAATACTTTTGATGAAATTCCAATTTCAATCTTCTATAGTTCCATGATCCCATATCATCACATAGCCTATACCATGTCAATGCGTCTCCCTTCAAAGATAAAGGGAAGACCTTCTTCTTAGCAACATCATCGGGAATACCTGCAAGCTTAAATAATCCACAAACTTCATCCACATATATTAGGTGTTCATCAGGATGCTTTGTTCCATCTCCTGTAAAAGGATTAGCTAGCAGTTTTTCTATTATACTTGAAGGATACTCATCAGGAATTTCATTTTCAATAGGTTCAGTAGGTTGAGGAGAAACTCTTTGCTCTACTGGTCGGGGTGAAGATACCCCGAACAAGCCCCTCGGAGGATTACTTTCCATAGTAACAAGTGACAGTAAATTTCAGCACACTATATAAATTTTTCCTTACCAAATTCCACCTACCAAAGGCGCTTCACTCCCCGGCAACGGCGCCAGAAAAGAGTCTTGATGACCCACAAGTATAGGGGATCTATCGTAGTCCTTTCGATAAGTAAGAGTGTCGAACCCAACGAGGAGCAGAAGGAAATGATAAACGGTTTTCAGCAAGGTATTCTCTGCAAGTATTGAAATAAGTGGTAACAGATAATTTTTGTGATGAGATAATTTTTAACGAGCAACAAATAACAAAAGTAAATAAAGTGCAGCAAGGTGGCCCAATCCTTTTTGTAGCAAAGGACAAGCCTGGACAAACTCTTATATAAGGAAAAGCGCTCCCGAGGACACATGGGAATATCGTCAAGCTAGTATTCATCACGTTCATATGATTCGCGTTCGGTACTTTGATAATTTGACATGTGGGTGGACTGGTGCTTGGGTGTTGTTCTTACTGAACAAGCATCCCACTTATGATTAACCTCTACTGCAAGCATCTGCAACTACAACAAAAGTATTAAGGTAAACCTAACCATAGCATGAAACATATGGATCCAAATCAGCCCCTTACGAAGCAATGCATAAACTAGGGTTTAAGCTTCTGTCACTCTAGCAACCCATCATCTACTTATTACTTCCCAATGCCTTCCTCTAGGCCCAAATAATGGTGAAGTGTTGTGTAGTCAATGTTCACATAACACCACTAGAGGCTAGACAACATACATCTCATCAAAATATCGAACGAATACCAAATTCACATGACTACTAATAGCAAGACTTCTCCCTTGTCCTCAGGAACAAACGTAACTACTCACAAAGCATATTCATGTTCATAATCAGAGGGGTAATAATATGCATAAAGGATCTGAACATATGATCTTCCAACAATTAAACCAACTAGCATCAACTACAAGGAGTAATTAACACTACTAGCAACCTACTAGCACCAATCCCGGACTTGGAGACAAGAATTGGATACAAGAGATGAACTAGGGTTTTGAGATGAGATGGTGTTGATGAAGATGTTGATGGAGATTGCCCTTTCCTGATGAGAGGAGCGTTGGTGATGACGATGGCGATGATTTCCCCCTTCGGGAGGGAAGTTTCCCCGGCAGAACAGCTCTGCCGGAGCTCTAGATTGGATCCGCCAAGGTTCCGCCTCGTGGCGGCGGAGTTTCATCCTGAAAGTTTGCTTATTATTTTTTTCTCGACGAAAGACTTCATATAGGAGAAGATGGTCATCGGAGAGCCACCAGGGGGGGCACGAGGCAGGGGGCGCGCCCTAGGGGGGCGCGCCTCCCACCCTCGTGAGAAGGGTGTGGGCCCCCTGGTCTTCATCTTTGGCGAGGAATTTTTCATTATTTATTATAAGGTGTTCCGTGGAGTTTTAGGACTTTTGGAGTTGTGCAGAATAGGTCTCTAATATTTGCTCCTTTTCCAGCCCAGAATTCCAGCTGCCGGCATTCTCCCTCCTTATGTAAACCTTCTAAAATAAGAGAGAATAGCCATAAGTATTGTGACATAATGTGAAATAACAGCCCATAATGCAATAAATATTGATATAAAAGCATGATGCAAAATGGACGTATCATGGTGCGTCATCAGTAGTTGTAGGCCTTGCCACTGGCTGCTTTGGGGAGGAGGATAACATGGCCTGTTCGCCCCAAAGTCAGGCCGGCTGATCACAGGTTGATGAATCAGCCTACGAGAGCTGTTGTGGCAAGGAGAGCATGACCGATTGAGGGGGTGACAGTGGTTGCTCTTGGCGGGGCTTCAGGAATCTCATCGATGAACTCTATTTACTTTTGTGGCCACTGGATGTGATGTAACAGTGTTTCTCCCAAGGTCCATTGCTCATTGAAGTCTCCTAGGACATTCTTCAGGGCAAATTCATTGAATCCAGGCTTTACTTCAGTCACGTAGCACTTCACACAGCCCGACTTCAATGGCACATTGTCCAAGAAGAGGCCATCTTCCAAGAAGGGTGGGCAAACCCAGGTTGTTGCACATTCTAATGTACCTTCATAATGTGTAAGCACGCCCTTCAGTCTGTCTTTCATTCCAGATAGATCAGATATAGCATCATCACGAGCAGCTGCAGTCTCAGTGTCGCTGGGGTCAGCTGATGCACAACTACTGTCGTGCAGTGTTGTCGTGCAATAAGCAGCATCATCCATGCCCGCCTCCCCTCCCATCTGCTGGCTATCCGTCAGTGTTAGAGTCTTCTGCATCATCATTGACTCCTCAACATCCTTTCAAACAGCTGGATAAATCTCCTTCTTCAACTTTTCAAACAATGCATCCTGCTTCATTTCACTCCTCACTTTTTTCATGCTGAGCTTCTCTTCTTTGCTGAGTGTGAAAGCCCTCTTGTGTGGGACATTAACACCTATACCCCTTGCACGGCCAGGGGGCTCTTTTGTGTCCAGAGCAATGGACAGAATGTCACATGGCCCTAAGTTCCCGTAGAACCTTCCAGGGGTCTTGGAAGCCTCTACCATCACTTCATACAGTTTGGCGTCACGTGCGTTTTCAAAGTAATAAGTTCCATCATCACGCCTCTTTGCACGTGCCCGCAAGTAGTCTTTGGCGCGTTCGCCCTTGATTTCACTAAAGGATGGATTCCCACCCACCGCTATTGCTTCTTTGTCCTCCTGTTCCCATATCAGTTTCATGTCGTAGTATCCTGCCACACCCATACGGTGGGGGTGTATGTTCTTCTTCTGAAGTTCCGATTGCTTGAAACTCTTCGCAGCAAACTCTGGAGTTGCCCTGACCCTTTTGAATTTTGCCCAGTCTGCCTTTGTAATTTGGGGGTATGCGGGGATTGGGTCCTTGCCTTCACTCAAGTACTTCTTGTACAGCACGTGCTTCCAGTTTCTCCAAGCATCCCTAGCCTTCTTCAGTGCAGTGTGTTCCACCTGCATTCTCCATTGCTTTGGAACGTCGAAGTGATCCATGATCTCCCAGACTATCCTTTGTCGTGTTTCTGTGTCAGCCTTCCGAAACCCCGACAGATTAATGTTGAGCCTTGCCCTGTCAACAAATCCACACAAACTCCTGAACCTCATACGTGCTTTATCTGGTTTAGTTGGAGCCCAGGACTTTAAATCAATCTCGGTTACTTCATATACACCTTTAGGCTGGTGTGTGGGCTTCCTTGGAGCGTTCCTCCATGTGCTGACCAGAAGGGTAATTGTTGCAGCTCTATCCCGTTCAAGACTACTTGATCCCTCACAATCTGCTGAAGACCTAGGGTTGTCTAAATCAGATGAAGATACATGGCATGAATGAATGTTGTCGCTGCTACTCGGCATCTATAAAGAACACATGCGAAACTCAAGAAAGGAGGATAAGCATAAAACTAAAAACTTGGTATCAAGCTTTCTAAACATGCCATGCAATAATTTAGAAAATGTATGGCTAATTTGTTAAGTTTGTGTGACTCGGGCGCCCGTGATCTATAAATAGGCAGTAACTTATTGGAACAAATACAGCTTATATGTAGTAAGGAAGGTAGATAATGAACATATATACTCTCTCCATTATTTATAGCCAATTTGGGAACATACGGAACGAAATTGGAAGAGGGATTGCGAGGAAATATGCCTCACCGATGGAGAGCAGTAACTAACAGGCTTCTTAATGCAAACCCGGCGGGACCATAGGAGAGGCGAGGGTTACTGCATCGGTATGCTCGAGGGTGGCTGGTGAGCAAACGACGACAGTGGAGGTAGGCTTGATGCCGAAGAGCGGGCACACGGCCGAGGTGAGCACGGCAGCGCCGGAGAGGGTTCTGCTGTGGATCTGGGGGAGAGGGAGCTGGTGAAGGAGATTGGGTGGACTAGTTGAGTGAAACACAGGCGGACGGTGGGGGGTGTTGGCGGCCTAGGTGAAAAGGGTGAAAAATATCCCCTATCGCCGCGCGCGGGGGAAGGCCTATGCAAACTGTTGCCTCTAAGCACTTGTGTGCACAAACAGAATAATTTCGTTTAAAATGAAGATGTACTAATTTTGAAATGAAGACGTGAGTTCATCGTTTCGCCTCTAAATTTTTTGCACATAAACCAATCATAATTTTACCACGGGTTTGATTTGCTGGCGCATTTCAGGTCTCGTGTGCTATATGTAAGACATTTTTTGGCATTTACCATGCATGTTGGCATATAAATCAATTCCTAGCCGGACTGAATGTCCTGTTGAAAGGGATGAGGATTGTCGTTTGATCTGGGAGCATCCAACGGTGCAGACGTACGATCCGTGGGGTTTGGGCTCTGGCCAATCAGAACGCACGACTCAGATCGCGCGTGCAGCGAGGGGGGCATCGACCACGGTTTAGTTGGCACACGGCTTTTGTGTGTGAACCTGTGCTATTTGAAAACATTTTTTGGGAGGGGCTATTTGAAAACATGTACATGTGTTGTCGAAAGGGATGAGGATCGCCGTTCGATCAAGCAGAATCCAACGGTGCAGACGTACGATCCGTGGGGTTTGGGTTCTGGCCAATCAGAACGCACGACTCAGATCGCACGCGTGGCAGAGGGGTGGGGGTGCATCGGCCACGGTTTAGTGGACACACGGCTTTCATGAGTGAACCGTGTGCTCTTTGAAAACATTTACATTACCTAATATCATATTTTTGTTCGAATGACAACATGAGTTCATCGTTTCGCCTCCAATTTTTTTCCACGGTATGAAATCATGAGTATAGTAGAGAGTGTCATATACTAGTATCATGAATATACAGTACATGTGATACTAGTGTATGATACTACCTTTAATTAATTATAGCGCATAGTATAATACATAGAGTATAGTATCATATATAGATCATATTTATTGCCATGCATGATACAAGTTAGCATCGCATTTAACATGATACGGTATCTACCTACTATATGTTACTCTAACCCTCTTTATATATATTTAATTCTTTGCCACATCAGCATACTTGCTATTTCTGAGTGCATGACATCGTCGGCCACTATGGCCAGCTTTATATAGTGGGGAGTATCATATACTATATATATAGTATCATGCATATGATACTAGTGTATGATACTACGTGCGTACCTTCATAGTGCATATATAGTACCATAGAGTATTACTAGCTCCCTCTGTAAACTAATATAAGAGCGTTTATATTACTAAATAGTGACCTAAATGCTCTTGTATTAGTTTTCGGAAGGAGTATACATCATAGATGACTATATTTATGAATTGAGCCCTATAAGGCTGGTTGTAATGGGGAGTATTATATATACTAGTAGTATCATGCATGCATATATATGATAGTGTAGCTAGGATACTACTTCCGTAATGCATAGTATCATAAGTTAACATCTTAGGTTGCCTTACTAATTGTCATGCATCACACAAAGTAGTAGTACTACATTTAATATGACACAGTATCATGATATGATACCACATCCTCTCTTGTGTGCGACATCATCCAGAAAGTCTAGTTGGCATGGATGATACCGCTTATGATAATACCATTACAACCAGCCTAAACCGGAAAGGAGGGAGTATGAGACTAGCCACAATGGAGAGTAGTACACTAGTAACATACACATATCCCTAGACTATATATGTTACTACCTTCATAGTGGGTAGTAACATAAGTGTAGTGTCATGCAAAGCTTCATTTCTTAGGTTACAGACTCATATTGCATTGGGACATGTGATGTTATAGTAACTAGCTAAGTTACTGAAACTATCTCTCTCCTCATTAACTTATTGCCACATAAGCAAGTTTGCTGAGTTGGAGTCGGTGTTACTGCTCAAGTTACTCCCACTGTGGCTAGTCTGATACTAGCTAGTCGTCTATGATATACTAGCTACCTCACTAAGAGCATGCATGGTTAATAATACAGCCATGGGTCGGCTATAAGAAGTTGCCATGTCATATACAGCCAACCTCTTAGAGGGCATGTACAATAATAGGTTTTATATACGTACTAGTTTATCAATAGTTGTCCCACCTTACATCCTCACAAAGTGTCTTGGGTCTCATGTTGCAGCTGGCTCTACTAACCACGAGCTTGCTTCTCTTCTCTTCCCTCCAACTAATAAGCACATATATATTATTCTATTCCTTATATCCAGACTACCCACGGTGAGAGTAACATAGGTAGTAACATCACACATATCTAGATAAAATAGATGATGTGGCAAGCAATAAATGAAGAAATGGAGGAAAGTGGATAAACACTTCATTTATTAGGCTATAGACACATCTTGCCTTGATATGTACATGTGATGTTACTCATACTACTAGTAACTAGCTATGTTACTACTTTCCTCTCTTTCTTCATTTATTGCTTGACACATCATCTACTTAATTTATCTAGATATGTGTGATGTTACTACCTATGTTACTACCCACAGTGGGAGTAACATAGGTAGTAACATCACACATATCTAGATAAATTAAGTAGATGATGTGTCAAGCAATAAATGAAGAAAGAGAGGAAAGTAGTAACATAGCTAGTTACTAGTAGTATGAGTAACATCACATGTACATATCAAGGCAAGATGTGTCTATAGCCTAATAAATGAAGTGTTGCATGTTACCACACATATATGTTACTCCCCACTATAGAGGTAGTAACATAGACTAGTAACACATGGGCATGTTACTAGTCTATGTTACTACCCATTGTGGCCAGTCTGAGTAACACCACACATCTCAAGGCAAGATGAGTCTATAGCCTAATGAATGAAGTGTTGCATGTTACTACACATATGTTACTCCCCACTATAGAGGTAGTAACATTCTATGTTACTACCCATTGTCGCTAGTCTTATGTCACACTATTGTGTACTTACTTGCTCTAATGCATAGTATCATAGAGTAGCTAGTATCATATGTAGTACTTTATTTATATTGTCATGCATGACACATAGTAGCATAACATTTATTATGATACGGTTCCAGGATATGATACTTAACCCTCTCTTTCTTCATTTAAATAATTCTATGACAACTCATCAAAATTGCCTAGTTGGCATGCATGATACTAGCTATGATACCCCCTTACTATCAGCCTAGCAAAGGTGTACAGATCATTTGTGCATCGCTTTGTGAGTTTTCATCCGTTTGTTCGAGAAGCGGTGAGAAGTTCCAAACATTTCGGCCGCGAGGTGCGGCCACTGGCGTAGGCCTAGTTGGTATTTTAATTATAGAAAATTCAGATGGAGTTCGGACATCATCAAAATCGATGTGTGCCTGTGGCATGCTCTCACGACCCCGTGGAAACAAATTGGTAAAGTTTGGCACAAGTTTTGATGATCGCGCCTTCCAAACTGGAGCATCTCACATGAAGGATCATGGTTTTCCAAAAGGAGACATGTCAATTCAAACTCCTGTGGTCGGTGACTTCATCATTTGGCCTCATAAAGATTTCCACGGTACGCAATCACAATTATACCACGGGTTTGATTTTCTAGCGCATTTCAGGTATCGTTAGCTATATTTAAGACATTTTTTGAGATCAACATGCATTTTGTGCATAAAAATAAAAATACAACCGGAACTGCATGTGCTGTCGAAAGGGATGAGGATCGTCGTTAGATCTGGGAGCATCCAACGGTGCAGACGTATGATCCGTGGGGTTTGGGTTCTGACCAATCAGAAAGCACGACTCAGATCGTGGGTGAGGTGGCGGGGTTTGGTTGGCACACGGCTTTCATCAACGAACCGTGTGCTATTCGCAAACTAGATTGCATATTTTTGTTCACACATATTGTAGTGAGATCGATTGAGTGTGCTACCTCTATGATATAATAATAATAATAATAATAATAATAATAATAATAATAATAAACAGTTCATATTCATTGCCTGAGCTGACAGCATATCAAGGTTAACATATTAATGATTCTTACATCAATAGAAAACCGGGCATAACTCACAAATTCAGTACACGCGACAATTCTAAATTGAACGAATTAAGTTGCAGGGTGGCATAATGACTAGTCTTATGGCTTAATTCCCATGTACATGGGGGAACTAGGATCATTAAGTTGACCCTGAATGAACTTGGGGTTTTTGATGACTTTACACTTCTCTGTTGCACTGGTGCGCGATCCCTTGGCTGGCAACTCATCAAATTCATCGTACTCATTCTGATCGGCAACATCATCGACACCCAGTACCCTCCTCTTCCCATGCATCGCTAAATGGTCGTTCTTATGCAAGGGGTCTTCCACAAAGAAAATCTGGGTAGCATCACTCGCAAGAATGAATGGGTCCGCGTGATATGCCATCATTGTCCTGTTAACACAGGTCTTCCTGTACTCATCAATCCTTACCTGACCAAGAGGGATCCATGCGCACCTGAATAATGCCACCTTAACTTTCACATAGTCAAGCTCCCAAATCTCTTTGATGGTTCCATAGTATACCCTTTTATCAACTTCATTTACAGTCATGCATTCTATTTGAACAGAGCTGTTCTGATACGAGGTCTTCTTACCATGTTCCTCAGTGTAGAACGTGTATCCATTTATGTCATATGCTTGGTACGTCAACACCGTAGGTGATGGCTTTTGTGCCAACCACATAGCAATGTCATAGATGGATCCTTGTGCCAAACGATTCTTCAGCCATTCGGCATACTTCTGCTCCTTCATCTCCACTTCTAATGAAGGCACCATTGGTAAGAAGCTTTGGCGTATCTCGGCCAAGTGTTCTTTGGCATAAGTGATGAGAACTGGGCTATTAAGCAGTACCGTCAAATGGGCTTTCTCTACCAATTCTCTGGGTGCAGCCATTTGCATGCCAGCAACACTAAAAAAAGACACATCCATGACATTTTGGGCTGAACGAATTTTTTTCCTGTCATACATATGACACTTCTATGATGATAATTGTGACAAAACCCGGTATCATCATAGATGTGGTGGGCTCCTACTTCTATGACAAAAAATCATGACAGAAAATGGGCTTTTCGTCCTGGGCGGGCTGGAGACGCAGCTACATGACATTCTTTGGGCCGTCCATGACGGAAAAAACCGTGGTAGAAGCGAGGGGGAGGAAAATTTCGGGGAGTTCCCGGTTACGGTGGGAGGTCGGGGGCCGAGTGATGCGCATTTCTCTCGTACACGTACGCGCGTGTGTGCGAGGCGTTGGCTCTAACTGAACCCGAGCGAGGCGTTGGGCTCTAACTGAACCCGAGCAATTGCACTGCAGGCTACACGTTACTGAACCCGAGTGATCGATCGATGGCTGTTAACTGAACCCGATCGAGCGATTCCTTCGCTACTGCTGCTAACTGAAGCCGATCGATGGGATGAACAGTGAGCGTTGCGGGGGGGTTTGGATGAACAGTGAGCGGTGGCGTTGCCTCTGGATGAACAGGACCCCGTGGTGTGGTGGAGGGCTGGATAAACGGTAGACGGTGGAGGGGTGCCCGTGGAGGGGTGGATGAACAGGACCCCGTGGTGTGGAGGGCTGGATGAACAGTAGACGGTGGAGGGGTGGTCGAACAGGACCCCATCGTGTGTAGGGCTAGATGAACAGTAGACGGTGGAGGGGTGCCCGTGGAGGGGTGGTTGAACAGGACCCCGTGGTGTGGAGGGCTGGATAAACAGTAGACGGTGGAGGGGTGGTTGAACAGTAGCCAGTGGAGTAGCGCGCGATGGAGCCTGGATGAATAGGAGCCCATGGAGGCTGGATGAACAGGAGCCCGTGGAGGCTGGAGGAGGTCGACGGTGGAGATGAACAGTATCCCATGGAGTCCCGTTTTGCGGTATGCCACACCCCTCCCGATGAACAGGACCCCCGTTTCGACCGTAGCGCTCCAACACAAGTCCGTTTCCTCCGTTTTGCGGTACGCCACACCCCTCCTGATCAACAGGACCCCCGTTTCGACCGTAGGAGGTCCGTTTCCTCCGTTTTGCGGTACGCCAGACCCCTCCCGATGAACAGGATCCCTTTTCGAACGTGGCAGGTTGAACACAAGGCCGTTTCCTCCATTCTGCGGTACGCCAGGCCTCGTTTCCATCACATGTTCCATCCAAGCCCTCCCGATGAACACGACACATTCCGTTGCCTCCCCATGAACATGACGCATTCCGTTGCCTCCCCATGAACACGACGACGACGATGTTTCTCCGTTCTGACCCAGCCATGTACACGAGCCCTGGCCGTACATATGCGCGAGTAGGCGTTCGAGACCCCGCCCGTATGTACACATACGTGGCCGCATTTTCTTTCTTGCACCCTGGCCGTTGTACGTACGTGTAAATGCTACGTGCGCGCCCCTACTACGACACGTGCGCGCCTCTACATCGACCAGTATGTACGTACATGTTCGCGACCAGAATGACAATGCTACGTACGCTTCGACCAGGTGGGTCCCGACTGTCAGGCACTTCCTTGCCTGCGAAGATGTAGCTGGTGGGTCCCAGCAGTCGGGGGGCAAATCGTTTTTTTTTGCCCGGACACACTTCCTTGCGTGCGAAGACGTAGCTGGTGGGTCCCAGCAGCCAGGGGGAAATGTTTTTTTCACGAAATACGGTGGCCCGTCCGATGGGTCCCGCTGTCAAGTGCAGGAATAATTATTTTGCACGTAATAAGGAGGCACTTCCTTGCTGCGGCCGTGGACCCAGCTGTCAGCCTCTCCACGTACAGTCCATGTCCGATGGAAGCCGTTCCTTGACCACGGTGACCACGCCGCGCCGAGAGCACCAGGGCGGTGGACGACGGCGAGGCCTAGGAAAGGGACGACGCGGAGCCGAGGAAGACGCGACAGTGGATGCCCACGCGTAGAGGAGTACGAGGGTTCACTAGTTCGCTGCGGTGTGAGGCTGCCGTCACCGCAGAATAATAGGGGGTGTGGGTGAGTAGAGGGATGGCCTGGCCAGCGGTGGGAGTAGTAGGGGGCGGTGAGGCCTCCACCGCATCGCAGCCGGCCACGGGAGCCAGGAGCACGAGGCACGACCGGCGCTGGTTTGGGAGGCTGGAGCAAGAAGACCAGAGGTTGAAGAAGCACTAGGGCCATTGGATGGACATCGTACGGTCACTGGAGCTAGAATCATGCATATTGACTAAGTTGACAAAGCCCTCCGTCCCCGTCAACTTAGTAGGCCCACAAGTCAGCCTGCCACTATACTGGGTCCCAGCTAACAGGGGGAGTATTCATTTTTTGTGCGTAATAAAAAGGCACTTCCTTGCGTGCGAAGATATAGCTGGTGGGTCTGAGCTGTCAGCGGCAGTAATGTTTTTTCGTGAAATACAGAGGCCCTTTCGGTGGGTCCCTGATGTCAGGTGGAGGAATCATTATTTTGCGCGTAATAAGGAGGCATTTCCTTGCGTGCGGCCCTGGACCCAGCTGTCGGCCTCTCCACATAAAGTCCACTTCAGATGCATGTCGGTCGTTGACCACGTTGACCAGGCCGTGCCGAGAGCACCAGGACGGTGGACGACGGCGAGGCCTAGGAAGGGAACGACACGGAGGTAGGGAAGACTCGGCAGTTGTTTCCCACGCGGAGGGGAGTACGACTGTACGAGGGTTTACTGGTTCGTCTGCCATCACCGGAGAATAACAGCAGGTGTGGGTGAGTAGAGGGATGGCTAGGCCAGCGATGGGAGTACAGTGGCGCGGTGAGGCCTGCGCGGCAGCAGAGCCGGCCGCGGGGAGGAGGGAGCAGGCAGTCCCGCCGGCGCCTGTTTGAGCGGCTGGAGTAGGAAGAGCAGAGATTGAAGAAGCACGACGGCCGTTGGATGGCCATCCAACAGTCACTGCTTGTGCGTCTACCTTTTTTTAGGAAAGCCTCAAATCTGTGGAAAACAGCATACATCCCATCTGCCATTATTTCTAATAATTTACAACACATTTGCTAATTATTAAGGTTTTTTGGAGCCCATATTCTTTTTGTTAGCATTACAGCCCATATTGTGGCCACGGTTAAAAAATTATACGAAATTTTGCATATTTCGGTGCGGTCCGAACTGTTTTTAATCCTGAAATTTCGACTCACATTCAAACTGATTTTAAAAATAAATGTATATCAATATAAAATCCAACAAATTCTCCACGCATAAAAATTAATGTAATTTCAAATCTCGAAATGAAAAAAAGATATTTGAAACTAATTGCTGGTTTGATGTGTTTTAAAAATTTGCAGCCCATTTCTCATTACTGATGGGCCATGTTCTCAGCCAGCAGAGTGAAAGCTCTCCTTGTCTTGAAAGATTTGCAGCCCAACAGGCCTGACAAAGCGACTTACTTGGCAAATCATAAAAAAACTGGGTTGTGGCTGTGGACCCAGCTGTCAGCCTCTCCACGTACAGTACTCTTCTGATGGAATGTCATTGACCACGTTGACCACACCGCGCCGAGAGCACCAAGGCGGTGGATGACGGCGAGGCCTAGGAAGGGGACGACGCAGAGCCGGGGAAGACGCGGCAGTGGATGCCCATGCGGAGAGGAGTACGAGGGTTCACTGGTTCGGCTGCGGTGTGAGGCTGCCGTCGCCGCAGGGCCTGGCTAGCGGTGGGAGTAGTAGGGGCGATGAGGCCTCATCGGCAGCACAGCCGGCCACTGGAGGTAGGAGCAGGCGGTCTCCCGGGCACTGGTTTGGGCGGCTGGTGCAAGAAGAGCAGCGATTAAAGAAGCAGCAGGACCGTTCCATTCAAATCCAATGGTTACTGCTGCTAGAATCGTTTGTTGACTAAGTTGACAAGTCCTGCGTACGCGTCAACTTAGTAGGCCCACAGGTCAGCCTCCCAACCGGTGCGCCCCAGATGTCAGTGGGAGGAATCATTTTTTTCGCGTAATAAGGAGGCAGTTGATTGCGTGCGGCCAGGCCAGCGGAGGGAGTAGGGTGGGCCGGGGAAGCCTGCACGGCATCACAGCGGGCCACAAGAGGAGGGAGCAGGCAGTCCCGCCGGCGCTAGTTTAGGAGGCTGGAGCAGGAAGATCAGAGATTGAAGAAGCACGTCGGCCGTTGGATGGACATCCAACACTAACTGCTGCTAGAATCATGTGTTCACTGACAAAGCCTTGCGTAAACAAGTCAGCCTCGAAATCTATGGCGTGTACAGCCCATTTGCTATTATTTTTATAATTTTTACGCATTTTCTAATTCATATGGAATTTATTGCAGCCCGTTTTCCATTTTTAGAATTGCTGGCCATTTTCTGGTCAGTACCAGGGTCAAAAAATTAACTAAATATGTGGGAAATTTTGAAAATTCACAAATTTTTGCTGGGGAACGAAATATTCTTAATCCCAAAATTAATAGCCATACTAAAACAAATTTAAAAATAAATTAGTACTATGTCATGTTAAATCCAATGAAATACGTATAAGATATCAGTGAAGAACAAAAACAAAAAAAGAAACTTATATCCCATTTGCTATAAATTATTTGGAATTTTCAACCCCTTTTGATATTACTTTTAACAGACATTGACCATACTCTTAATCCAGGCCAAAATGCATCCCTCCTCGTCTTGAAAGATTTGCAGCCCAGTAATTCGGAGAAAACAAATAGGCCTAGCTTGGGTATTCTTCAAAAAGAAATATTGGGCTACCTATTTTCCCAAAGAACTGGTGCATGAGCATTTAGCTTTATTTATTTATTTATTTACTTATTTATGTTTAGGGGACCATGAGCATGTACCTGGGCCGGATTCATGTGAGAGCCTCCCATCCAGTTAATTATGGGCTTCTCTATTGGGCCTTCATCAGTGGGCTGCATGTTATCAACAAGTGGAAAATGTGTTCCGAGTTTCAAAAAAATGTGTTCCGTATGATAAATAGTATGCGCTACATACGGTATGGGGCACTAAAGGATCGAACCGTGCAACGACTTCCAAAACATTGTGTTTGTCGTTTTAACAACACATTTATTCAACCAACAGACGAAATATACTACTGATTGTACATTGAAAACAGCAGTAGCAGCAACCAGGGCTGGGGGTGCAACAGAAGCAGTAAGCAGGCCAGAAGAGTGAAGATGCAGCTCTCTCTTCCAAACCAAACATTAGCCATCATTACAAAAGGGCTACCAAAAAAGAACAAGTGTATGCATCAAACTAAATAAAGATCCTACTACACCAAGTGTACGCATCTAACTAACTGGCTCAATTAGACGTTACTATTTTTTTCGAAACAGAGGCAAAAGAATTGCCTTGTCGATTAATTAAGAAGAAGAGAATTGCCTGGTTAATCTACAGAAAACCGGGCTAAAACCGAAGACGTTACTATTTATTAAGCTGCAGTGGAGTCGCAGATGGAGAGGAGTGGGAAACTTCACTAGTTCGGGTGCGCGGCAGCACAGCCGCGGTGGTTAGAAGGGAAAACATAAATTGGACACAGCATTACTTTTATAAGAGACCTGCGTTTTATACCCAACAGTAGGCATACTAACAAGTTCACATACAAATACAATAGAAAAGGTAAACATTCATATCAAACTCAGGTTCACAGGACACGTTCATATCCATAGCCAACATTCACAATCAACAACTCAAAAGATTCATATATACACAAGCTCAGCATATCTATGCATCCAAATGATTGATAGATCACACGACAATATTCATACATAATTTACAAAAAGATTCAGATATACACATGTTCAGTATGTTTATGCATCCAAATGATTGAGATCACAGCCAATATGATCCATGGATGAACTTTAATTACCTAGGGTACAGACTTGTAAATGGTGTTCAATCGGAGGTACTTCTTGCTAAAATTAGTTCTTGTACGAGTAAACTTTCGAGTACATAAGAGGCAGCACAGACAATCTTTACTTTGCTTGTAGGTTTATCCTCAAATAGTGGCCTCGTGCCCAGGGAGGTTTGAGCAACTTGGCCACTACTTTCATCCAACCAGTTTACTGGGTCATCTTGGTCCTGTATCTCGCCAAAATTCTACATTAAAGACGAGAAAGGAGGCGGTTGAGAAAATGAACCACCCAATTTTTTTGTGCAGTTCAACTGAAATGGAGCATCCTTGGCGTGCAGACTAATTAAGTGCCAGATGAATATACGCGTCAACCAACTTGTCTGGAATCTTTAGACTCCATGCCATATAGTTCGCTACCATATGTGTCGATAACCAAAAGGCACAAGTTGGGACCAAAGACTGGGCTGCGTTTTTCTGGGCTATGCACCAAGCAATATTTTTGGCATTCACTCTCCTAACACTTGGAGTTCGACAATTGGTTGACGTCGGTTGATACTCAGATGAATATAGGCACTTCTTGTCAACATCGATGCTTGTCTGACTGAACTTTGGAGTACATAGTAGCAACATAAGTACCTGTCCATCTGATCATTTTGTGCAGTTCTACTGAAATCACCCGATGTAATGATTTGCGTGCGAGTTCAGGCTCCAAATTACTCCTTTATGAAATCAGCAAACAGTAGCATAATACCAAATTACCAATACATATGACAGGCACAATAATCAGGATAAAGACTAGTACCAACCTGTGTGAGGTAGCATATCAATTACTATTTCCTTTGACTGGAAGCCGAGATAAGCCAAGCGACTGACAGCAAAGGAAGAAAGCATGTGAAGTTTAGCGACTGACAGGAAAGGACGGAAGCTGTCGAGGCAATGAAGCACCCAAAGTTTTTGTGCAGTTCCACCAAAATCGAGCATCCCTGTTGGCACATATATTGAGAGAGTGAGATTACTGTAATAGTGGGACTAATTTGTGAAACATACACTAACAAATAGAAGCACCCTCATTATCTTAATGGGTAAAGTTAGCAACATAGTAGTCTTGCTTAAAGAGAGGTATTAGTTTATTTAATCAGTGCCAATTAGCTCAACTCAACACTCAAAGCATTGCCATTTATCATAGGTTGCAAAACTTTAACATGCAAAGATAAAGGAGTTTCTCATGACAGTAGCACGATACAAATAGAGATGACAACAAACTAATATGGATGAAGGCCTTAGGCCCGTACCAACCTGAGAAAAAAAGCTTATTCATGTAGTCCCATAAGCGATGATAAAGCACTCACTAGAATCACGCAATAGTATATATTTTTTTGCACTTCAAATGTATGGTTGAAATCACTCTTGTTTACCAGTGCTGAGATTATATCAAAAGATTATCAAGAACTTCCAGCAGAGTTAAAGCACTGGCTGGGATACAGTTCATTGTATTGTCTTGTGTAGTTCCATTTAATGTATGATTGGCACAACATGATCCCTGTTTGCACAAGTAGGAACAAGGTGAAACCTTCATTAACTTAGTGAGAAAGGATAGGAAGACATTAGCATATTACTCAACCAGTAGCATCAAATTCATGATGGACAATACGCAAAACATTGCCTCATTGAACCAATGGCAATAAATTGACATGCAAAACAATAGCACTATTATGTCATGACACTAATAATATTCCCTCCCTGCTCCACCACATAATTCACCTCCATAGACAAACATACACACGTACATGATTCAGCATTGGGTCCTACTAAAGATTTGTTTAACTCCAACAGGAAAATTAGGCAGTAATAAATTAGTGGTACTTAAGTACTCCTAATTAATTAAGTGAGACAACAGAAGTGGAAGGGCTCCCTGGAGGATCGTCTCACATGTAAGGTAGTCGTTGCCAGAGCCCTTGAATGGCCTCGACTGAGGCCTCTGGCTTCAGCAAGATCGCCTTGGCACTGTTTCTTCTTCTTCTTCTTCCTCTTCATGCTTTGTTTCTCTTTCTCCTCACAAGTTGGTGAAACCAAGTACATGATTGGCCTTCTAATTCATAATTGGTTTTGTCAATGAGGGAGTACAAGTGTACTAGTAAAAAACAGCATTATTTTCTCATGGCAGTCGGAAAATAGAGATGAACACATGCATTAAATATCATTCTTACCTAAAGGAAGGTTATGGCGCCAATATGGATGATGAGGATTGGAACACAGATCTCCCTTTGTGCAGTTCCACCAAAATGAACCAACTGTTCCATTCTGACATTCCAGTTAAACAACACAAAAGTCACTTCTTTTAAGAAGAGTTTTGTGCAATGCACCAAAAGGTCACAACAGCAACCAGGTGAATTGGATATCCCTGTTTGCACAAAAAGGCACAGAGGAAACAGTTAGAGTCTCAAGCAATTACAGGCAAAAACATTTGGCTAAACTTGTCATGGCTTATAACAGTGGGTGCACCAGTAGTCCAGCACCATGTACGTAAACATTGGCATAAAGTGGTGATTCATAGTTTGTTGCCCCGAGAAACAAACATCCAAGAAACATATCTGGGTTGGTCCCATTTTTGTTCACTCTAGCCACCTACTCCTATGTGTAGATAGCAAATCTAGTCCTGGTCATACCACTGTGTACAACGTTACCCCTGTATTTCCCTTTTCGACCAAGAGACCGGTTGGATGACCAGTCTGTACTACTTTCACCCCCTTTCCTTCTTGTTTGTACCAAGTCCGATGTACATACTAAATTCCCCCACCCCCACTTTATTTCTTGTTTGAACCAAGTACTCCCTCTGTCCGGAATTACTTGTCATCAAAATGGATGTGTCTAGAACTAAAATACATCTAGATACATCCATTTCAATGACAAGTATTTTCGGACGGAGGGAGTACAAGATTCGACTCCATGAAGTAGCTTTACCTCTAACAATAGAATAAAAAAATATGTGACGTTGGACCATCCGATCGAGAGGGGCTGAGAGGTAGAAAATGATGCACATGCAGCGACATAGCGAGCTGGGGAAGTAGAGCTAAGGCGGTTTCAAACGAAGATATACCTGAAGGTCGTCGGGATGTGGATAGGTGGGCGGCGGGAGGCCGGATCCGCCCATAGGCAACGACGAAGGGATCGGAGGACCTCCCGCGCCGGCGCTCGGCCAGAGATAACGGTGCGGCCGGCAGTGGGTCTCCTCCCTCACTGTCGACGATGGCCTAAATGCTGCCCCTCCTCCCCTTCACCGGCGAAGGGGGATACGTCTGGATCCGTAACCAGCGGTGAGGATAGAAAGCCAGTGTTTTTTGAAGGGAGAAAGATAGTGTTACTACCCCTATCTTGTTTAAATCTGGAGAGGATGAGAGTGTGAATAGAGCAACCCTAGCAAGCAAGCGCGGAGGCTCCGGCCTATATATACATAGTGAGCAACCCTAGCAAGCAAGCAACCCCTATTTTCGTCAACTCATACAAGACCGAGAAATTTGATTACTACAACGCCCTCTCCCTCGCGGACTGAGCTCCGGTGCCTTAACTGCACCTGCCTTTGGCTGCATGACAGGAGGGCCAACCACCTGTTGGGCCCACCTGTCATGGACGCAAAGGTAGGAGCAGTAAGTTGAAGCTTTCACTATCCCTCCCGCACGAGGTGGACGGACATGCAGCAGTGGATTCGATACTGTAGAAGTAGGAGTAACATCATTATTGTTCGTCTTCTCGAAGAGGTGAAGAGCCAAGCGTAACCCGAACGTGGCAGTTGCGAACGCTCGCGTGGTGTGGTTCCTTGGAGTACTAGCCAGGCTCTTGCATGAGACAAAATTGCTATTGTTTAACAATTAAACTCCATTATCCATTGGGTGATACTCATTCTGCATAGGTCCACGCGCTTAGCACCGTTTCCTCCTGGGGTCACCAATGTTTATTTGCTAATTAATAGCATTGCATGCAATGAACTAGCCATTGCAAGTCATTAAAAGCATGCACACCTCTCATCTCTTATTGATTGATATGTCAAGAAACAAGAAACAAGGTAGAAGTTAATGCACCGCGCCTAAGTGTTTTGGGACTATTTGGTTTTCGTAAGATGACTTACACACCTAGACGGAGGGAGTAGTATAGCCCTATAAACCGGAAAGGAGTATTTGACTTTCTAGAGATTTCAACAAGTGACTCGACTACACCATGTGCAGTACTCCCTCCTTCCGGTTTATAGGGCTCAAATCTCAAATCTCATGAACCAAGGCATTTTGTGATTGGAGGAATGTATCTCGTACTTTACAAAACTACCCTAATTAAACTCATGCATTAATTATGTAGTTCTCTCGTTTTCCTCTTCGCCTTGGTCGCGGTGCACAATATTGAGCACTCCTATATGACTAGCCGCTCTATCTACACGCGGGACATTTCAAAGCATCTGGGCCCGCGTGCCATCCACCAAATCACAGCGAGGTGCTACAGTTGAGACTCACCTATAACCCCGGTGTGGCCGTCATGACCCGTCATATCACAAAACCCACACCTTTACCAGCAGTGCTAAGGTGGCCTCCAAGTTGGACTGGACGAAGCAACCATCATTTCATTGGAACGCTCGTTCAAGCCCTTTGTTCCCTTTCTTGAAGAAAACCTCACTCCAGGCTACTCACTTCTGCCATTTTTCTTCTGTACCGACGAAGGAAAGGTGGGCGAATCAGTTATGCTGCTATATTTTCATTCCAAGAATCTTCTTTTTGCGAAGCACCGACCGATTCTCACATCCTATTCTTTTCCCGTTTTCATTGCGATTGTGGTTTCCTTTCGATTGCTTTTTGTTTGTCAGTTCATTGATGGATCCTGGAGCACTAGGCAAAGAGTTGTCGGCGAACAACCCACTGGAGACATCGATCTCCAGGAAGCAAGCACCGACCAACGAGTTGACCATGTTGGCGGGCCAACCCATGGAGACGAAGGACGAACTCCTCAAAGGAAGTTGGAAGAACGGCAAGGGACCCACCGTGCCTACCCCAGGAACTCTGATTACCACCTATGTGAGGCTCAAGACCGAGCTTGAGGAGATAGTCGCCGTTGAGAAGCAGTATTCCCCTGGCAAGGTGATGGACCCCATCGAGGACGAGGAGATGGCCCCCGGAGGGATGAGATCCCCCGGTGAGCTGCACAAGGTAAAAAATAATGGCTTATTACCATAGTTGTGGTTTTTGATTATTTGCAATGTGCTTGATAATATGTTAGGGTTGTGCAGGTGCCGGTGGACGTCCTTGATGATTCTGATGTCGTGGCCCCTCCTGTTGGCATCGCCCCGGAGATCGATTCCGATGCCGCTGTCCATCCTGTGGACATCGCCCCAGAGATCGATTCCGATGTTGCGGTCAGTCCTGCGGACATCGCCCTAGAAATCGATTCCCATGCCGATGTACGTGCTGTGGTCATTGCCCGAGAGATCGATGACAAGAAATAGTTGGTCGGGCTAATCCTTCAGGGTAGTTTGCATTGCCCTATGTTTAATTACCAGAATGATGCATGTTATCAAACCATCTTAAGGCTAGTGCACTGTCTTGTGTGGGCGGATCTTGCTACTTTTGTTTGATAGTGAATCATGCGAACCCTCTCCGAGTTATGGAAACAGATGTATCCTCACCAGCTTTTGATGTAATATATGGCATTATTAGATGTAAGTTTGAACTATTTATCATATCAGCAGGGCTTGTTTGATGATTCTTGGTGTTAGTAGACTAGCTACTATGCGAGCTATAGTACTTGCAAAACACTCACCGAAGAGAAACATTGGGGCTGATGAGCTCGTGGTACTCTTATACTTATCCCTCGTCGATCGACCAATAGCCCTAGCTCCTAAAATTGTAGGCTTAGTGATCGATGACCTAGGCGGGCTAGTTTGGCCTAGTGGGTTTCAGTGATATGATGTGCAACACTGTCGGGACCCCGATTCCAAGTCAAACCGATCTAGCATGTAACACCTCATATCACTTTGCGGCCTCACGCACGGTATTCCCACGGGTGTCGCCTTACCATGGCCCGGGACCGTTTGTGCCTTTTGGCTCACGTATATGATAGTATCGCTGGCATCCATATGACAGAGAACCCGGGCCGACATGGCTAGTCGTGAACCCAAAGCGGTACTAACCTATGGGGACAGGCATACATGATTCACATCAAGCATGTCGATCAGCTACGTGTGAAACCGGGCTGTAGCACTAGGCTAACAGGACTCTGGGCAACCCGGCTGTAGCAGGCTAGGCAGGACTCCGGATGTCACCGCGTGACATTTCCCCGAAGGGACAGACACAGGAACGAAGTGAAACACATGCCGGCCAGTCAAGTGTCCTGAGCAGTAGTGCTGGGCTAGCAGGACTCCGGTGAACCGGGCTGTAGCAGACTACTATGGCTTGAGGAAGCACTAGACTACATTTCCCCATAAGAGAGGCTGCCAAGGATAAACAACTAGATTGTCGGATCCCACACATAGCAATACACGCCACACGTACGCATAACATGCAAGTATGTGTTGTACAACATGGCATCACAACATAACGCAAACGCATATAGATAAAGGCTCAGAAGAGCCACATAGCATTAATACAAACAGGGGTCACATGACCCATCATTCAGAGCATACAAGCAACGGAAGCATTACATGTCTGAGTACAGACAACTACAAAATAAAAAGGCCGAGAAGCCTGACTATCTACAAGTCCCTCCCAAGGGACCAAGATCGTAGCTGAGGTAACAAGCTACTCGTCGAAGTCCAAGCGGTACTACTAGTGAGACAGATGTCTCACCTGCAAAACATAAATAAAGCAAACATGAGTACAAAGGTACTCAAAAAGACTTACATTAGATCCTATCATACATGCATTTGTATCAAGAAGGTAATGTGGGGTTTAGTTGCAGCAATCCAGCTTTGACTCAGTAGCTATCCTGTTCTACGACAACAAGAAACTTCTTTAAGATGAGGCAGCGCACACGAGTCCACTAATCACCACATCAATACACTACTATGGATTCATCCCCGTCTCTCCATGAAAAGGCCATCCATAGCACTCACACTTGTCTTGAGCATTTTAGAGTATCCACTTTAAGTTTTCTATGTACCACGTAAGCATCCAAGAAGTCCATAACCAAGGACAAGGCTATTCGAATACATCATGATAACCCTGCAGGGGTGTACTTCTTCACACACGCTCTCACCACTTATCACCATATACAGGTCATGTATCTCGGCAACCTTCAAGCGGAAGCCTGGCGAGGGTGTCGGCCACGACCTGACTAACCAAACAAGACTCTAGTCCAGGTTTATCGCCTATTCGGGTTCCATCTGCAAGGAGATCCGGCCGGGGTTTCGCTCACGACCCCAAACGATGTGTACAGGGTTCCCGAGCCCACCATCCGGGTGCCACTCGGTACACCGGGCCACGTGTGCCTAGTCTGTCCCAAGTCCACCCTGCCGGGTGCCACTCGGTAGAAAAATAGCACTACCTATAAACACCAAAAACTATTTGCAACTCCTGGACAGAGATCAAGTTGGCTAATAAGTCGAGAGGGGTCGAGTTACCGGAACCCAATGTGTGGTAGTAGCTAGTCCTTGGACAACATACACAGAACTCAGTTCTTAGGGACGGTTCCAGTGAGACAACCCACCATGTACTCCTACATGGCCTCTCACCGCTACCTTTACCAAATCGTGTTCACACGCTTAACTCTCAACATCAGAACATAGCATGTACTCTAATTCATTCCCAATGAATCAGACCTGACATACTCTAAGAAATAGCAGGCATGGCATGGCAAGAACACAACATGGCTCAAGCAACTCCTACACATGCTAGTGGGTTTTAACTATTTACTGTGGCAATGACAGGTCATGCAGAGGAATGGGTTCAACTACCGCAGCATAAAGTAACAGTTGAATCGTTGTTGTCCTAATGCAATAAATGAGAGCAGGAGCGAGAGAGTAGGATTGTATCGGAATGAACAAGGGGGGTTGCTTGCCTGGTAGATCAACAGGAGGGCACTGCTCCTCAGACAGGTACTCTCAAACACTCTCGGGAGCAGAACCTATCAGGAAGGAACGGTGTCGAAAATCAAACACAAGCATATCCAACATTATGATGCATGAACATGGCATGAGTATGTGATGTTGTTTGAATTAATGCATCTAGCATTTATTTGGTTGAAGTCCATTTGAACCAAGGGTTCAAATACAACTCCAAATTAAGCTCTTAAATATGCCATAAGTGAGTTTTCATATATACAGCATGTATAGGTTGGTTTGTCATGCATGAAAATGGTTCAGATGGATAGATTGAATTTTTCTGATAATTTTTCATATATAAATTATTTCAATCTGAGCTACGGTTGAATTTCTATGAATTTTTGAAGTTTATATCATTTTCTGGAATTTCCTGATTTAATTAAAACCAGAAAAGGATTAATTTCGTCAGCACGGCGTCATGCCTGCGTCAGCAGTCAACCTGGGATCAAACCTGACGTGTGGGGGCCACGCATCAGTGTCATAGTTAGTTTAACCGAGGGGTTATTTCGAATCTAATTTAGATTAGTGGCGCTGGGGCCCACTATCAGTGTCTCTAGGGGGTAGTTAGTGCCTAACTATGATGCCACGTCAGCACGCCGGAGTTCTGGCCAGCGGCGACTCACCGGAATTGTGCTACGAGCGGCGTCTGGACGCGCGAAGACCACCGGGGCGTAGCCTGTTGTCGTCCGCATCCAGGGGAGCTGGTGGGAGGCTGTGGGGGCGCCGGAGCTCGCCGGAGCAGGGCTTGAGGCGGCGGCCGGAGTTCGGCTCCGGGGGAAAGCGGGCTACGGGGCACGGGGAGGCCACCCAAGGGGCTCCGCGGCACCCTGGGGTCATCAGGACCTCGATGCAGTGCAAGGGTGCGGCTGTCTCGAGCTCAAGCCACGACGGCGGCAAGGACGCCGATGGTGAGCTCGGCAGCTTGCGGAACGGCGGGTACGGGACGCGCGCGAGGGAAAGGCACAGGGAAGAGGGGCGGTGGCTCACGGCGAGTTGGCCGGTGCAGACGGTGGGGCCGGGGGAGCGTCGGAGCGAGTGGGGCGGCGAGGCGGATCTCCGGCGGCCGATGGCGAAGGTGACGACGATGGCGATGAAGCGGAGCCCTCCGGCTTGTTTCCTTCGGCGTGGAGATGTGGTGCTCGACAGCGGAGATGCCGGACACGACGGCGCGGCGAAAGGAGGACAGTGGCCATGCGGGTGAAACACGGCGACAGCGGAGCGCTCTCTGGTGAGGTCGGGGAAGGGGGCTAGAGGGCGAGGGGGAGAGCAGAGAGTGAGGGAGAAGGACCAGGGGGCTTGGGGCGTCTCCAGGCGCTCGGTCGAGGATGGGGGGGAGGAAGCAGGAGGTGGAAGCAGGAGGTGGCGTCCGGTGCGCGCGCGGGCGACATGCCTCTGCCAGTAGGCGCAAGGAAGAAGACAGAGGAGGAGGCGAGCTGGGCCAGCTGGGCCGCACAGCTGGGCCGGTTGGTTGCATAGTGCCAGGCCAGCAAGTGGCCTAGGTAAGTCCAGGTAGTTCCTCCTTTTTTTCTATTTTGTTTTTGTTTACTATTTTCTGACATTTGTTTTGATTTAATAAAAATACCAAATCATTTTATTTCCTTGTGCCAATTTTTGCAGGAGCTAGTGGTATTATACCAGAGCTCCTCATCAACTAGCACAATTTTTGGACAATATTGTATATATATATATATAACAATATATATCCAAAGCAAATAACTACTGGATTAATTCCAAATGCCCAAAATAACTACTTAGGAGCTCCTAAAAATATTGGTTTGATTTTTATCTCTGTCCAATATTTTCAGAGAGCAACATGAACATTTTCTTGGACCTTTTTGGAGCAATTTTTATCTGGGTCATTTCCAGAAATGATTCTGAGGGTTTCACAAATCCCCATTTCAAATTTAAATGGAATTTAAACATGATGCACAAATGACTAGCTGGTCTAGGTCATACCAGAACTAGGGATGTGACAAACACAAAATCATAGCAGTGCAGAGACGTACTCCCTTCGTTCCAAAATAGATGACCTAGGCAGGCTAGTTTGCCCTAGTGGGTTTCAGTGATATGACGTGGTACCGTGCTGTCCAGTCTTCACATGTGGTAGTAGTATTGCGGGTACAGTAAGTTTTCTTGAACTAGCGGAATTCAACGAAGTCATAATGGTTCCTTCGTCCAAACAACTTAAAGTGGGAAAGGTTGGGCCTGCGATACGACCGGGGTAGACCAGGATAATTTTGTGCATGGCAGGTGGACCAGGATGGTCGACGTCCCACATGTCGGCGAACGAAAGTATTCTTTCCGATATAGAGGATGAGCAACGAGTATTCATTGTTTATTTTTCATGAAAGCTACTGTCTCCACTGTTACGATGGAGGAGTGTGAAACACGGCAGCCCAGTGAACTTGGCATGTGCACCACTCCCTCCTTCCTCATGTAATGCCTAGGTTACAACTTTTTCTCACTTTCTCTCTATCTATTTCCTCTCAAATGTTTTTACCTTTCTTTTTTTAAGACACAATTGTTTTTATGCCTTTTTTAGAATTATTTTTTTATACCTGGGAGCACGTGTAGAGACGGCCTCTTGCAGAGCCCACTCCTTGACTTTGTTAATGCCTCTCTCTCCTCCACATAAGGAGTACTACTTGCTATGCATGCATGCGGCGGGCAGCTAGCATCTTGAGGGGCCAGGGTGGTGAGAGCGGGCTCCGGAAGCGGTCCGGACTCTAGCATAATTTTGGTTTTTACAGTATTTCTTTCTCCATTGACGGGTAGGCCCGCATAGATAAATAAAGAACACGAGCTGATGAGGCGCATGCGGACTATTTGACTGGTCAACCAGACAAATATGGAGCTATACGCTGAGCCAGTGACCGTATAATCACCATATCTCGTATACAATGATCAAAGTGAGCTATAAAGACAAGTTCGATGACCGCCAATGCATTTTACTCGGTAATAAATGACCAGGATTGAAGGGGAATCCAAATTTGCTTCGTCTTCTGTCCTTGAGCTCTTGACAAACCAATGCACTATACGGTTGTTCGGCCACTCCACCCCAGAGCTCTCACCAAGCATCGTTCATGTCACCGCGCCGCACACTAACCGGTAAGGCAGCAATGGCATCCCGCCGCGCCGAGTTCCTCGCCGCCCATGACCGCACACAAAATGGTAGGGAAGCGATGGCATCCCGCCATGCCGAGTTCATCGCCGCTCGCAAACTCACAACTATGTGGGAGGAATTTGAAGATGCCAAGGCCGAATGGGCGGTAGAGCAAGAGGTAGCCAAAGCCGCACAGAGGGAGCGGAAAAGTCAGAAAGCACTCAAGAAAAGAGAGGCCCACTGCTGCAAGAAAGAAAAGGACGCACGCGCTGCTGCGGAGAGGTCGGCGGAGATCCAAGCACGGTGGGGTGTCGCCGACAAAGCCGGGAAGGAGAACGACGGCGTCTGGCCAGCATGTGAGAAGTAGTAGTACTAGTAGTTAGTGTGTGTGTGTGTGTGTGTGTGTCTGAGTACGAGCATGTACCAGTACTACTAGTTACTACTGTAGTTTTTAGAGCAAATTACCAGTACATTAGCCTAGACTAAATGGAAAATTCCTATCCTGAGCATCAAATGGCATCTCTTTCTCTATAGGAATTGATATGCATGTCATCTCACTTCCTATGATTTTCATATTCCTATCCTATGAACGGAAGGAGGCCTCTATTGGAGTAACTATTGTAGCTAGCAGTACTGCTGGTACAGTAGTTTTCTTCAAGAAGCGGAATTCAACGAAGTCATGATGGTTCCTTCGTCCAAGCAACTTCAAAGTGGGAAGTGGGCCTGTGATTTGATGGCTCATTAGTCATTGTTACTGCGGCGCGATGACCTGGGTGACTCCCTTGGAGTTCTGCGTGCATGGCAAGTGGACCAGGATGGTCGACGTCCCACATGTTGGCGAACGGAAGTATTCTTTCCGATATCGACGAGCAAGGAAACCGCGTGGTATAGTATCACTGCTGATTGGTTCGCAAAAAAATAGTATCACTGCCGATTTATAATTATTTTTTATTTCTGATGAATGCTAGCGTTTCAACTCTTACGATGAAGGGTGCCAAACACGGCACGTGCTGGATGTCCCACACGTCAGCGAAAGGAGTGGGACATGAACAGCATGGTAGAGCCCAGCGTAAAAAACGGCATGGTAGAGCATCTCCACTTCTGGGTCGGAGACCACACATAGTAATAGTACTTAGTGGTATGAACGATACAAAGTGCGACCTGGAGACAAAGACACGTCTAGTTGGAAGGTCTCGGGGCACATACACGTAAACAAATATAAAAGTTAATATGTGCCTCCAACTAATATAGTAGTAATAGAGTAATTAGGCACGTACTCCATAACATCACCGTGCATTGCACGTACAACATTTAGTGGTAGTACGTAGTAAGAGACAAATGCCGCCCAAGAGTTCCCTTCTCGACCTACTTTTGGGTGTTTGGTAGAGTGTATGGAGGGTGCATGAGTCCACACTAGTTTAGCACAAATACACTAGAAGCATGCATGAAGAGAGCATGCATGAAGAGGGGTGTTGAGTTGAGCATGCATGAAGAGGGAACAACTATGCTGAGACGAGAACGCAACCAAACACACCCTATATGCCACGCATGTTCATACCATTTGTGCCTTTCTACTTCACTTACTGCGCTACATTACTCAGGTTCGTACGTCCACTCCTGGGTACATGTTCGTCTCGTAGTTCCAGTCCCACGTGTTCTTCATATAGATGGAACGATCCTTGCATAACACGTGCACCTTGATGCTAGATGTCTCGTGTGTTGGCAAAAGGATGAACAAAGCTCATGTAAAAAAATAGAGTGGAAGAACATAGATTCCGGACGACCGAGAAGGAGCAAGGAACCTCGTGGTGGAGCGTTTGCACTCATAGTATTTAATATTATTCAGCGATATAAAATTAACCAATCATCTCCATAGTGGACTGGAAGAGTACGAAACACGGCAGCCCAGTGTAGTATCATACTAGTACATGGCTAACCCACGCTATCACCATATTTCTTGGCTTCCGTGCGACACCTATCTCTAGTAATCCAGTAGCCTATATCGCTTCTCCCTCCTCGTCTCTATCAAAGTGCGGCGGGCTGGCGTTTCTGCCGTCTATTGAGGTCGGTTAACTATCACATGTTAGCGACATGCCAAGAGCATTCTAAAAAAATTCCTTTCACGTTCCGTTTTCAAAAAGAAAAAAAATCCTTTCACGTACGAATTTGCCTGTATGTTTTGAGCAACTTGCATGTCCTATACTGCTCTTGTTTGATACTCTAACTTAGCTAGAGGTTAGACTAACTCATGACTAACCCCGAACTAACTGTAGCCAAAGAGGTGTTTGGGTGACAGGGTTAGATTGACAATAAATGCACTTCATGGAGAGATAAAAGTGATTTTCAGTGGTCCCAGTGAGAACTATCTCCAGTTAGCACCTCTTGGGTGGGATAGTTTTTTTGGTGGGTTCGGTGCAACTTGCTCCAATTTAAACCCTCATGCTTGGATAGTTTAGGGCTATTTGAGCCCCAACTAGCTCAAACTAACTCTAACCCATGGATCCAAACAGGGCCTATGGCCAGTCTCGATGCGGAGCAGTCACGTGCACCGAGAAGCGGCGCTCTCTCGGCCGTCGTGCCACTTCAAAGCCGGCGCCAGTGAGAGGTCGCCTCCGCTCTGGCCGGGCATTAATGCGGCACTGACGCTCCAGGGGGACGCTGACCGTTTCACGCGGGAAGCGCACGCTGGCAAGGGAGTATAGGTTTTGAACCGTTTCAGGTGTAGTACTGGTAGTTTGCAAAACTACTCAGTTATTGCACTCAGTTTCCTAAGAAATTGTGGTAAAAAATGTTACTCCACAGCCCGCTTCCCTTCTCCTTCCTCTTCCACCGCCCGCGCACGTCCGCGGGAAGCGACCGGTCAACCCTTATATAGGAGTGCTAGCATAAAAAGATGCATGCATGACCACTAAAATTTCCATATTAAAGCGCCGCTCCGGCGGGAGTATGGCGTATGTTGTTACCTTCGGCCGGCCCATGGCTACCGGGCGACGGAGACTAGAGAAGAGGCGGCGGGAGGGGAATGAATGCAGCTACTGTTTGGGTTCGCCTTCCGGCTTAAATAAATGTGCAGCATCACGTGTACCCGCGGGTGCACAAATTGTAACATACGTGTCTGCTTAAGTGGGCGTCACATAACTGGTGTGTGTGAGAGAGAGATTCTGAGAGACAGAGTACGTGTGTGCGACTCTACTCTTCAAACATGTACTCAACCTTTTGCATCGGGATATAAGTATAATGGTATTTACTTTAGCTAGTGATTTACGTAGCCATGTTAACGTGGTTGTGTCAAAAAAATGTCACTTCATGCTCGTGATTTGCGTTATATAATTACAAGCAAGATTCTCGTGCATTGCACGGAACATCAATATGCATTTTTTTACAGAACACCTGTTGTGATTGACCCATGCAGGAGTAATCCCATGTGTAAAAACTAATGATATCTCAAGAATTTTATCGGAAAACTGGTATCTCGAGAATGTCATCGAAAAAATGAAAGATGAGAGATAAGGCGAGGAGGAGTGGAGCGTGGTGGTGACTGGTGGTCGAAATGGGCGGAGGCATGGGGATGGACGGCGCCGGCAGGCGGCAGCGGCCACCATGCATGCTAGATTGTTCCAGAGACTTATTCCTTTTTAATTGCTGAGCAATGAGGTTGCGAGAGATAATGATGTGGAGAGAGGTGCCGGTATCTTTTGTAAAATTATCATAGTTTGCTTTCTATCCTCAGATATAGATCATACGGTCTGTATTACAAGATGGCAGGCACACCATCACCACCAACTCGTTTTTTATAAGGGTACAGATGATAAGTTTGCTGACTACTAAAGTAAAGTGGAATTTGTCCATGTTATGCAAGTAAATAAAGGTGATTGTTTATCATATGGGTAAGGTTGGATGAAGGGTGGTAGGAACAAATGCTCCGCCTGGAGCATGTGTGTGAGATGGAGTCTTAGTGTGTGTGTGGGGTGTGTGTGTGTGAGAGAGAGAGAGAGGAGAGAGAGATGGAGTCTTAGTTTGTGTGTGCGTGTGAGAGAGAGGGAGAGAGATGGAGTCTTAGTGTGTGTGGGGGGGC
>NC_041380.1:377008568-377053312 GCF_002162155.2 Triticum dicoccoides | reverse complement strand
GTGCGTGCTTGTGTGTGTGTGTGTTTGTGTGTGTGAGAGAGAGATGGAGTCTTAGTGTGTGTGTGTGTGTTGGGGGGGTGTGCGTGTGTGTGTGTCGCGGGCTCCTCTGTGGCGGATGTAATTTAAGTGTGCATGGCTTTCATCATAGAGAGGTGATGTGTATGGCAAAGGCCACCAACGATGGGGTGCGAGAGAGAAAATGCCCGTAGAGAGGGAAGAGAAGGTGTGTGTGCACGTGAGAGGAATCGACTTCGAGAGAACGTGTTTGTTCGAGAGACACCGAGGAAGACTACTATATATCGATGGTGCATGTAGGCGGGAATTAAATTAAGGGATGGTCTTATTGGTTTCGGGGATATAGGGGAAGAGTGAGAGGCGGGGGGTAGCTAGAAGGAGATTGTTAAGTGTGAGTGTGTGTTTTACCCATCCAGGCGGAAGTTATGTGCACAAAAGAGGAGAACGATTTGATGTGGCGTTAGGATTGAGGGTAATTAACTACGCATGGAGACATAGAGACCTTGAACGTGCATGTGTGAGAGGTATACATGTATACGTGGGATGTGTGTGTGTGCGCGTGCGCATGACCGAGATAAAAGAAAGAAGACATAAGTCATAAGATCAACGACATGGGAGAGACAGATCGGTATGACAATATGCATGCATGTGAGAATGCATGGAAGAAGTCCCGACAATTGAGCATGTGTTTCTGTCTTTAAGAGATAGTGGCGTGGGATGGAGCATGCATCTATGGCGAGCAGAGGGAGTGAGCCGCAACGATTGTGCAAAAGAGACCAACCTATAAATTCATATGTATGGAGAGACATATATAGTGTGGGTGATAGGAAGCAAGACTCCGTGCGAGAAAGAAATGTTGACAGAGAAACTACAGATAGATACAGAGATGGAGATGCTAGCTAGAGGTACATCCGCTAGTTTGGGTGTTGGAGATGACCGTCGGGTGGTTCAAAGGGTGAAGTTATATATGTGTGTGAGAGGGCACTTGACTGCATGTAGAGAGAAGCATATGTAGTGTGCGTGATAGGAATCAAGAGTGAGGGCGAGAAAGAAGGTTGATGGAGAAACAGATAAATAAAAGATAAAGATGCTAGCTAGTGTGCGTTAGAGATAGCAGTCGAGTGGATAAGAAGGCTGGGTTATGTGTGTGGGTGTGAGAGAGATAGAGAGAGGGTGTGTGTGAGTCACATACAAACAGATATCAGAGAGAAATCAGATCCAGAGAGACGGAGTTTTGTGTCTGCGAGAGAGAAAGATATTTCACAACGAGAGTGATAGCTAGAGAGACATACGAGGGAACACAAGATATCTCTAGGGAGAGAGGGTGTGTGTGAGTGACATACAAGAGAACAATGGAGAAATATGAGACCCTGGGAGACAGAGTTTGTGTTTATGTGTGAGAAAGAGATATTAAAGAGGAAGAGTCGTAGGTTCTCATATCTAAGGAGCGAAAGACATCTCTGTATGAGGGGTGTGCGAGTGGCACACATGGGAATAGTAGAGAGAAATGAGACCCCGGGAGACAAAGTTTTGTGTTTGTGTGAGAGAAAGAGATTCCACATGGAGAATCATAGTTAGAGACACATAGCAAGGAGTGAGATATACTTAGAGAGAGATAGAGTGATGAAGGTCAAGGGAGAGAGTACCGTCAGTGTGTTACGAACATAAAAGATCATTGTCGACATACAGGTAGCACAAGAGATACCTGAGAGACGATGAACGTGTATATGTCCAGAGAGATAGTCCTATATAAGCATGAGTGATAGCTATATGAGACGAATATCTGGATTAAAGGGGATTCAAATATTTAAACTGGAGATCACAACATCGATAATATCATAACGCAAATTGGTGTATCAAACATGCATATTCATTTGAATTTGGGCACACGTGTAATGTTATATAGTTTATCAATATTGGTGATCCATAGATTCTTCAATTACAAACAATGCATGGTTTATATGCAATTAATGTCTAAACGGGATTACACTATATGTTGCGTGTGTGAAACACATTATACATGTCTGCGAAGTAAAAAAACCGCATGAAACACACATTAATTGGAGACAGTTAGCGAGGAATGCATACATTGGATTTCAACATAAAGTGGTTTCAAATATTTGAAAATCCAAATTGATGGATACAACCTTATGAATCTGAGATCATGCCATTTGTAAACCATATTTATGTATAAATGGTGTTGTGCTTTTGAAAGTATATATTAAAAAATGATGTATATAGAATGTAATTCCAATTGAAAATGGATCCCGCCCGAAAAAATAGAATACAAGCGGGATTCGAATTGAGTTGGCACAGTAAACGTGCACTCTGCAAAATTTGGACGAAGGGGGAAAGTCGCAGTAACCGCCCAAAACCAAAATCTGCGAGATGGAAATCACTACTGCCTATCCCTGCCACAGAAAGCCTATATGCTAGATTTCTATAGGTTTCGATAGGGGTAGGTTTGTAATTTCACCCAAACATGACGTGACCGCCTCTCACCTGGATTCATACACGGTGGGCGCCAAAACACAGTGTGTCCTCGGCCAAAATCGACTCCCCCCCTCGATTCATATTCATACACGGTGGGCGCCAAAAACAAACTCTCGTCGGCAAATATTCGGTGTATGCGAGATTACCGTCCTATCCCCAATTGACTAGTGTTGATGTGATGTAGTAGAAATTTGAAACAGGGGCTAAGTTTGTAAATTTCTTCGCATTTGAGACAAGCGCGCCCTGAATACATGGTTCCCCCCTTCCTCTCTACCTCCCTTTTCCCCATTCGTACTCCGTGGACGCCAAAACACCCTCTCCACCCCACCCTCCTCCGTCCGCCGCCGTCCGCCACCCCATCCACCGCCGTCCTCCTCCACCATGCCGGAGCTGATACCCTGACGCTGCCGTCCATTACAAGAGATCGACCTCTCTCTTCCATGGCTTTGGACCGGGATCATTGCATCCCGTCCTCTCGCTTCATCCCCGTCGTCATCCACCTTGCCGGCGCCGCTCCTACGACCGTCTCGTCCACCGCGCCCCGCCGCCACCATCTACCCTCCTACATTTGCCTCCACGCCGCTGACAGCCATCGCTATCGCAGCACCGTCAAATTCTCAGTAGATGCGTACACGGCGCCGCACCAGAGGCGGTACTCTTTCGTATCTGCTCAACTTATTTATCGCAGCAAGAAAATAGATCGCCACTGCTTTACTCTCATTTCTTGTCTTGGTTGCGAAGTTGCCTTTGTCTGGTTTGCACCTTCAGATCCGCCATGGCACGCTCAACACCATACTCGCAATGCTTATGGTTTTCCCCTTTTATATTCCACACTAGTTAAATCACAGTAGACTTAATTTCAAAATTGGGTCAGTCGATTTTTCAGAGCTCGCCGGAGTTCGCCGGTGCGATCGAAGGGGCTCGGGTGGGGACGGTGGTTGTGGGGGGCGGTGGTGGGGCCTCGTCGAACGAAGAAAAGTCAACGCGGGTGGGGGCGGGGGTGGGGGTGGCGGAGGAACACAGGCGGTGGGGCCGGTGGTTCGGCCGGCGGCCCGTGCGGTGTTCTGTATGGGAAGCACAGTATGTTCCTCGTTAGGAAGGGGAGCAGGGACATCTGCAGTCAACAGCTGATAGAGCTGGCCTATACGTGATCGATAGGCTTTCAATTACTAGCGGCAATACAACATCGTAATTTCCAGCCAGTTCCACTTTCCCGATTTATATATCCTGGTTATGGTGTACCCCTGTTAGTTGTTGTGTGCTCTTGTTATCATGGTTTGGCAATAAACTCTCTGTACAGTATATTATGAACCTATCATCTGCCAGATATCCTTACTTCTGGAGCCTATTTTTTTGTGTACTTGTGCTAGATTATATAAATGCACGCACCATATTACAGCACACATGAGCTCTCTCATCAGAATCCAGTGATAGCACACAAGTGTTTATAGGGGCGCCCCTATATTAGAATATCATCTGCATTACAAAGATAATCTCACAACTATTTATGTTTTCATGGTTCTCAGATATTATACGCAATTACAGTGAATATCAGAATCCGCGCATCAGAAGAATATTGTGGAACACTGCAATGACTTACAAAATTGGCAGCAAGGCATTCAGTGCCATTCTGGAAGCAATGAAACTCGTACTCTCCCCACCTGTTGATTCTTGTTCAGAATATCATCCTAATGACTATTCTAACCTCAAGGAGTCAAAGGCAGATGGCTGTCCTGTTCACCCATTAAGGTGCCTGTTCTAATTTGGCAAGGTTTTATTGATTGCGCGTATCTTGCATATGTTGTCTTGCATTTCTTCTACTTTGTTGCACCGCCATCTGCTTAGTTTACTCATCATATATGCCGAGATGCCATGCCCATCCATTATCAATACATATTCCATCTGTCATCATACCATGTTTTTCCACACAAATGCTATTCTTGTGCATCAGACATCAAAAAGGAAGAGGGTGATTGCCGAACCTGAAGGAGCACCAGCAAAGTCCTTGAAAAACATGGTGGTGCCGGAGAAATCAGACAACACCCCACTTATATTGGCTATACAACCAGTGACACAAAACGTAGGACCGACTCCAGCAGACTGTACCCATACTTCACTGGCCACACCACTAGCCCCACCACACAGGACCTGCACTCCAGCAAAAGGTATACCGATTTCATTTGCCATAGCACTAGTTGTACCACAGAAAAATCCCACTCCAGTAAAAAGTACAGCAAGTCCACCGGCCGAAGACCCATCCCAACTGCAGAGACGGCCAATTCCTGCAGATTGGAACCCCATTCCATTTATTCCTAGTTTAAAAGACAATGCTTTCAATGTTGTTAGGGACTACGTGCATATATTCTCATCATGGGAAGATTATTGTGAAGACAAACACCATTTTCACATCTTCCTGTCCAACTTACGTGTAAGTGCTATTATTCATGGGTATTATTTTCCTATTTTCTGTTGATTGAACACATCAATTGTCAGGACCCCGACTCAATACCACATCGATCTAGCATGTAACACCTCATATCACTTTGCGGCCTCACGCACGGTATTCCCACGGGTGTCGCCTTACCTTTGCCCGGGACCGTTTGCGTCTTTTGGCACACATATATGATAGTGTCGCTAGCATCCATATGATAAGGAGCCCGGGATGACATGGCTAGTCGTAAACCCAAAGTGGCACAAACTTACAGGGACAGGCATCCATGACCCAGCATCGAACGTGTCGGTCACCAGCAAGTGAATCCAGGCTGTAGCACTGGGCTAGCAGGACTCCGGTGAACCGGGCTGTAGCGGGCTAACAGGACTCCGGTATTCATCGCGTGACATTTCCCCGAAGGGACAGACACAGGAACGAAGAAGGACACATGCCGGCCAGCCTAAGTGTTCCGGAGCAGTAGCAAGCTACCATGGCTCAGTGGAAACACTAGGAGACATTTCCCGGTAAGAGGGGCTACTAAGGATAAACAACTAGATAGCCAGATCCCACACATACCAAGCATTTCAATAACATACACACAATATGCTCGATATGTGCAAATACAACATGGCATCACAACATGACTCTACGACTCAAGTATTTATTAGGCTCCGAGGAGCGAGATATTACAAACAGGGGTCTCATGACCCAACACTCAGAGCATACAAATCAAAGCACAAGCGGAAGCTATCATGTCTGAGTACAGACATCTATAAATGAAAAAGGCTGAGAAGCCTGACTATCTACCAGATCCTACCGAGGGCACAAGATCGTAGCTGAGGTAACAAGCTAAACATCGAAGTCCACGCGGAACTACTAGTGAGACTGAAGTCTCTCTGCAAAAACATAAAATAGGCCAACGTGAGTACAAATGTACCCAGCAAGACTTACATCAGATCTATCTACATATGCATCATTATCAACAAGGGGATGGTGGGGTTTAACTGCAGCAAGCCAGCTTTGACTCGGTGGCTATCCTGAACTACGACTGCAAGTAACTCTTTGAGGTGGCGCACACGAGTCCACATATTCACCATATCAATACACCACTATGGATCCGCTCCGTCTCCCTACGAGAACGCCATCCATAGCACTCACGCTTATCTTGCGTATTTTAGAGTATCCACTTTCACTTGTCTATGAACTATGCAAGGGGTCCAAGTTTCCATATCCGAGGAATCCGGCTATTCGAATAGATGATGTTAACCCTGCAGGGGTGTACTTCTAAACACACGCTCTCGCCACTTACCGCCCTGTACACGTCATGTACCTCGGCAACCTTCAAGCGGAAGCCGGGCGAGGGAGTCGGCCACGACCTGACTAACCGAACAAGTCTCTAGTCCAGGTTTATCGCCTATTCGGGTTCCATCCGCAAGGAGATCCGGCCGGGGTGTCACTCACGGCCCCAAACGATGTGAGCAGGGTTCCCAAGCCCACCATCCGGGTGCCACTTGGTACACTGTGCCACTGTGCCTAGTCTGTTCCAAGCCCACCTGTACCGGGTGCCACTTGGTAGACTACTAACACTACCTACAAACACCAGAAACTAGTTGCAACTCCTGGACAGAGATCATGTTGATTAATAAGTCGAGAGGGGTCGAGTTACCGGAACCCAATGTGTGGTAGTGACTGGTCATGGATCACAAACACAGAACTCAGTTCCTAAGGACGGCTGCAATGAGACAACCCACCATGTACTCCTACATGGCCTCTCACCGCTACCTTTACCAAATCGTGTTCACACACTTAGTTCACACACAATAGGACATGTTCACACACCTCTGATTCATCCCCGATGAATCAGACCTGACTCAACTCTAAGCAGTAGCAGGCATGACAAACAAGCATGAATGAGTAGGCACAACAGGGCTCAAACAACTCCTACTCATGCTAGTGGGTTTCATCTATTTACTGTGGCAATGACAGGTCATGCAGAGGATAAAGGGGTTCAGCTACCGCAGCAAGTAACAAATATGTCGTTGTTGTCCTAATGCAGTAAAAGAGAGCAGGAGCGAGAGAGTGGGATTGTATCGGAATGAACAAGGGGGTTTTGCTTGCCTGGCACTTCTGAAGATAACATTGAGTCTTCATCAGTGTCAACGATCACATCGTCGGTACAACGTCTACCGAGGGGGAACAACACCGGCAAACATAGAAGAAACACGATTAATGCAATGCACAATATGATGCATGCTATGACATGGCAATATGAATGTGTTTTGGGCTAATGCACCTAGCTATGATTTAAATGAAGTTGGTTTGAATACAAGATTCAAATTCAAACTCCACATGTGGTTATTTAAATGCCATTTAATTGAATTGTACTAAACAGCATCTATAAGTTGTTCTAACATGCATGAAAATGGTACAGATGGATTCCCTGAATTTTTCTGATAATTTTTCATATATAAATTATTTAATTTGGAGTTACGGTTGAATTTCCATGAATTTTAGAAGTTTAAATCATTTTCTGGAATTTCCTGAATTAAAATAAATCCAGAAAATGATTTATTGCGTCAGCCTGACGTCATTGTGACATCAGCAGGTCAACAGGGGCCGGTCCAGGTCAAACCTGACACCGAGGCCCACATGTCAGTGAGATAGAGAGTTAACAGGGGGTTATTTAACTTAACCCGTGTTTTTAACAGCAGCGGTCCCACATGTCATCCACAAGGGTTTAATTAACCGAGTGATTAGCACCTAACCTAATGCTCCACGTCAGCTCTAATCGGCGTTTAGCCGCCGGCGTAACAGGGCACGGCGAGGTCGCTCGTCCGGCCAACTCCGGCGACGGGAGGTCGCGCGGCCGGGTGCGTTGGAACACCCGCAGCAGGGCGCGTACGATGGTGGTGGTGGCTGGAGCTGATGCAGGCTGTAGCGGCACCGGCGATGAGCTCGGCGGCGGCGATGCTCGGGCTTGGCCGGGGCGCGGGGCTGCAGCTTGCTAGCGAGCAGGTTGAGCGGCGCAGGAGCACCAGGGGAGCTCCTGGAGCACTACCGCGTGCTCGGACGTGAGCAGATCGAGCTCAGGCCACGGCGGCGATGAGACACGACGGCAGAAGCTCTCGGCGATGGCGGGAATCGAGCTAGCGAACCAAATCCACCATGGGGTATGAGGGGAAAGGGAGAGGGGCTCACAGGGAGTCGTATGGAGGTCTCGTCAGGCTCGGGGACGAACTACGGACGACGAATCGAGCGGTGGCATCCGGCGGAGCAGAGCTCGGAGACGGCGATGGTGGCGTCGATGCGGGGCCTTCGGGCTCGCGTCCTTCGGTGGAGAGGTTAGTCGGGGCTTGGCGAAGCTTTTGGACAGCTGGTGGAAGCGAGACGACGACGGTGGCCAGCGCTGGGATTTGGACGGCGGCCATGGGCGCGTTTGGTCTGGGCGAGAGAGAGGGAGCAGAGGAGAGGAGGGCCATGGGGAAGAGTGAGAGGGTTCGAGGGGGGGTGTGCGTGGCGACGTTACAGGAGGCCAGGGGAAGCAGGCAACCAGGAGGTGGCGGGGCGCGTCGGCGCTCGCCACCGAGCTACTTTGGGGCGAGGGGGAGGAAGACGACACGGGGAGGTGGCGGTGGTGGGCTGGGCCAGGCCTCAGCCACAGTGCCGGGCCAGGTGGGCTGAGAGGTGAGCGCCAGGTAGTCCTTCTGCTCTTTTTTAATTTTTCTTCTGTTTTGTTTAATTTACTTCCTTTTGCCACTGTTTCTAAATAAAACAAATTCAAAGACAGTGACAAAATTCCCCTGAACATTTTATTTAGCACAATGGAATTATACCAAAGCACATAAAAATGTTTCAGTTATGTGAACATATATTCAGTAATATTTGGATATAAGTTCAAATTCAAAATAGTATTGATTTAAATTCAAAGTCCCAAAATAATTCCTTTAAAATGTTCCTAAATTTTGGTTTGATATATAGCTCTTGCCAAAATTCTCAAACATTGCAAAAGGACATCTTGGAACATAGAATGAGATTTCTAGGGATCTTTGCCCTGCTTTTAATTAAGTTTTTGAGGCTTTCAAAATTCCTCAATTCAAGTTTCAAAAATATAGACATGATGCACACATGAAGCTAGCCTAGAGCACTACCAGCAGCTAGGGATGTGACAACTCACCCCTACTAAACAAAAATCTCGTCCCGAGATTCAAGCGTAGGGTAAGATGAAGGGGGAACGCAGCCTAACACAATCTTCACGATCCAGGTTGCACTTCATAGGAACGTTGTTTCGATCACCATCTTTGTCTCGACGTCTTGTTCTGAGAACTCCAGTTATCATGACAACGAGAGGAAAGGAAAGACCCTAAAAGAATTGTTCCTCTTGAAGGTCGAACAACTCAGGATTAACTCTCGGAATGAGACGTAGCAACATCTCTCGAGCTGAGAGATGAAGCACACCTCTAGAGGGATGGAGTGGAACAGATGATGAGGGTTCACTAGGTAGACAACAATTCCAGACTTAAGAATGTGGTGATCGTTTGTCAACGTAGCGAGGAATTGAATTGCCATGATACCATACGATGCACCTTGGGGAAGGTGACTCGTAGAAATATCCCCTTAAGTGGCAAAAAGAATTACCTTTGATTCAAGGATCATTGAAACTCTTTATACCAGCTTAAGGCAAATCATAATCGATCATATAGAGGGGTTCGGTAGAATGGCATACTCGAACTTGGATGATGTGGATTACCTTGTTGAAAACAACGTAATGGATGAATTTGCTTACCACCGGAAATGGAAGAGACCCATGGTAGAATGGCACATTGGTGGTGCAGGCTGGGAACAGAATGCAAATGCTGGGAATGATTCTGGTAACTGGGGAAGAACCCAACAATAGAGAGTGAATTCACTGTTTGTAAAGGTCATAGCATTGCCGAGGAAACTGAGAGGAAATCCCAGTTAGTGCCGATGATAACACGTAGCGCTTGTGCGTGCTCTCAAGAACTTGAGCATTTCCACAATCATCAAGGTTTTATCAACATCCGTGTCAAGGGTGCTGACAACACAACATACTACCATGATGGCTAATGATGGATGATGCAGATGCAAAGGAAGATAACACCTTCTCAGATTTCACCTTAGCGAGGCCAAGGAAACAAAATCTGGATGATCGACCGAGAGACATTTAGCACTCCGCTTCTAATGTTCTCCTTGATGTGCTAGTGTAACCTATTCATAGAAATGGTCTGGTATCTAGAACATCAAGTAAAAGGTCGGACTTCGGGAACACAACAAATCATATGGCACAACTAGGGAGTAAATCCTACGAAGTCCTTATGGGAAGGTGGCCAGCTTCTTCAATCAAGATACTACAATAATAGGTCTTCCGGCTGGGTGTGTTGGCCATGACATCCACTTTACCGGTTATCGAGGGACCAGTATTATAGTTCTTGGGAAATGTTCCAACCATTATATCTGCCTGAGATTCAGATCTGGTTGGTGTCAGGATATTCCAGACCCATCGAGTCTAGGAAGGAAAATGAAAGTTTGCAACACAAATCAACGAGATGACGTTGCGAGATTCTCGGGAAATGAACTACGATAGCAAGCTCCAAACATAAGCTGGTTCTGCTACACACATGTGAACACGCTATCCCAGACAAACATGATCACATGGCAGTCTTACAATAAAACACTACCGAGTTCTGGTAGGGAACCATCATTGAGGATATCGAAGTTCTTTCATAAGTCCGGATTAGCTCTTATGAAGGAACTCCTTCTCCTTGAACAAATCAATTAGTGGCTTGGGGAGCTACGGAATACATATGGAGTGGAGGTAATTAATCTACCAAACCATAGTATACTTTGCACATGCATGACTGACTTGGGACGATTCCAGAGGAAACAAAACAAACCTTTCTCAACCCATGGCGGCAACTTGCACCAAATGCACATGAATTAGAGGAAGTCACTTCTTCCATCCAAGCATACACTTCATGAACGGGGCATGAACAAAATGCTTATACAAGTTTCCAATAATAGCTTAATGTTCAACAAAATCATGGAGGAGATAAGGATGTTGTCAATGGGCTCAACAACAACTCATCGGAATTTCCATATCACTGGACTTCCGCCATCATGTGACCACGGTGATAGTATTGGTCAGACCAAAAATATAATGGTGTATGCTCGAGGAAAAACCACGAGTAAGACAACATTACGAATATCGTTGGTTCTGTTTGATTTGACGATGGCCCACACTCAAATCAAAGGATTGATAAGACAATAGGTCCAACAACTGATCACAGGGACCAATCGATGAAGATATCATCTTCCTTCAACGCACACTACACAAGAATATCCCTTTGGAACGAACTAAGTTAGGCAAGCTTTTATCTTCCAACTCTCCAAGTTGTTGTCTAGCTTAACCAACTAGCTCAGGGATATCCAACACAGATTCTTGGAGAAAGAGTGGTTCACAAGAAACCAACTTGATTACGAGCTCAACATAACAGTCAGGAAACAACCCGGTAACACTTCCAAGAAGATATTTGGAAAGTCACGAACCACCGGTATGTTACTAAGCTCGAGAACAATCTCGCTTTTGAGGGCAAGACGATATGATCAAATGAGTGAGGACTTGACAAGATCCTAACTCATTGGTCGAGGAGTGCACCAGAAATAGGGACTAGGTAGCACAATCAGTCTTAGGGTGACGATTCAATAATCAACACGCTAAGAATGAGGTTATCGTCCATTTAACTACCAAGCAACAGAGTTGCTAGCAGTATTGATTTCACACGCCATGATTCATTTGTCGGCATTCTGGTTACAATAACACAGGAACCGAGGAATGAACAATGATGGCAAGAAGTATCACTGTACCAAGAGTTCATAGGGTGGTGTGCAATTCCTATAACAATCCCGATATAAAGATGGTAATACTCCAAGGTAGAGCAGAACAAAAGCTGGATTAGCAATTTGTTCTGCGGAGCACAACTTTTTTGACCCAATCCTGGATATGGAAGAGGTACTGGAGTTTGTTTCTCCTAGTCATTCCAGAATAGAATGGCTTGACGGACCACAAGAGTAATAGGCATCGATAAACGAACGCACGCATACTCTTGACTACCAATTGATAGACGGGGGTTGGAATACAGCTAAATAGGGACAACTCAAAAGAACATAAGATTTTCTGAGTTGTGGATGCATGGATTAGCATGTCGAACGAGTTCGACATATTTCTTCCGGACAATCCATGCGGAAAGGTAGAACTGGCAGAGTCACAATATATAACGGAGAACTCATCAAGAATATTCATGTTGTGATATTTCAGTTCAACGAGGAACTTCTGCCATAAGTAGTTCATGGTATTTGGAAGAAGAAGAACCACGGACTTCAAGGACTATCGCAAAGGTTGCTAATAACCTAAAGGAACGAGCAGGAACTATCAACATGAAGCAAGTAGGGTGAATCTTGGTTCGACAACCCAAGGAGTAGAATACCTACTACTAGTGGCATCGCGGGATGCTTTCGAGAATAAAGGCCAGAATCATCACACTGGGACACAAATCATGGCTAGCTTACTAGGTGACTCCCTAAAACTCCTAGGGTCATAATAGTAGCTCCAACATATATACCGAGGCAACAGAGTACCTCAACTCAACAATTAGTGTGATTGAGCTGGCATAAAGGAACATCGAAACCAGAGGGAAAGGATTTTGCAAATGCATCAGACTATTTAGAAACCTGGGATGACTCGGACAGCATAACGGCTGTAAATGCTCAGAAAAGATTTGAGACATTCACAAAATGGTGGCATAACCACTCAGAAGCACAATATCAAGGTTTCGAGATCAACAATTAACATACGAAGGTAATAGGAACGGAAACAAGGCTTAAGTCCAACGATCTATAAGTCTACGGATTAGTAACACGTCATCCTGACAGATAGATGAGAAGACCTAGTTCCTTAACCCCGTAGGAAAGATAAGATGACTCAGATCAGAAGGGCATAAGGTATAAGGAGTAAAAAGAGCCTTACGTTCCATCCCACAATCAATTCCCTTATATAACTAAAGAATTTCTAGACTTAACTTCGACCAGTTTGGCTTGGTAATCCTACAGGCAGTCAAGCTCTGATACCAACGCTGTCAGGACCCCGACTCAGTGCCACATCGATCTAGCATGTAACACCTCATATCACTTTGCGGCCTCACGCACGGTATTCCCACGGGTGTCGCCTTACCTTTGCCCGGGACCGTTGCGTCTTTTGGCACACGTATATGATAGTGTCGCTAGCATCCATATGATAAGGAGCCCGGGCTGACATGGCTAGTCGTAAACCCAAAGTGGCACAAACTTACAGGGATAGGCATCCATGACCCAGCATCGAACGTGTCAGTCACCAGCGAGTGAATCCAGGCTGTAGCACTGGGCTAGCAGGACTCCGGTGAACCGGGCCATAGCGGGCTAACAGGACTCCGGTATTCATCGCGTGACATTTCCCCAAAGGGACAGACACAGGAACGAAGAAGGACACATGCCGGCCAGCCTAAGTGTTCCGGAGCAGTAGCAAGCTACCATGGCTCAGTGGAAACACTAGGAGACATTTCCCGGTAAGAGAGGCTACTAAGGATAAACAACTAGATAGCCAGATCCCACACATACCAAGCATTTCAATAACATACACACAATATGCTCGATATGTGCAAATACAACATGGCATCACAACATGACTCTACGACTCAAGTATTTATTAGGCTCCGAGGAGCGAGATATTACAAACAGGGGTCTCATGACCCAACACTCAGAGCATACAAATCAAAAGCACAAGCAGAAGCTATCATGTCTGAGTACAGACATCTATAAATGAAAAAGGCTGAGAAGCCTGACTATCTACCAGATCCTGCCGAGGGCACAAGATCGTAGCTGAGGTAACAAGCTAAACGTCGAAGTCCACGCGGAACTACTAGTGAGACTGAAGTCTCTCTGCAAAAACATAAAATAGGCCAACGTGAGTACAAATGTACCCAGCAAGACTTACATCAGATCTATCTACATATGCATCATTATCAACAAGGGGATGGTGGGGTTTAACTGTAGCAAGCCAGCTTTGACTCGGTGGCTATCCTGAACTACGACTGCAAGTAACTCTTTGAGGTGGCACACACGAGTCCACATATTCACCATATCAATACACCACTATGGATCCGCTCCGTCTCCCTACGAGAACGCCATCCATAGCACTCACGCTTATCTTGCGTATTTTAGAGTATCCACTTTCACTTGTCTATGAACTATGCAAGGGGTCCAAGTTTCCATATCCGAGGAATCCGGCTATTCGAATAGATGATGTTAACCCTGCAGGGGTGTACTTCTTCACACACGCTCTCGCCACTTACCGCCTTGTACACGTCATGTACCTCGGCAACCTTCAAGCGGAAGCCGGGCGAGGGAGTCAGCCACGACCTGACTAACCGAACAAGTCTCTAGTCCAGGTTTATCGCCTATTCGGGTTCCATCCGCAAGGAGATCCGGTCGGGGTGTCGCTCACGGCCCCAAACGATGTGAGCAGGGTTCCCAAGCCCACCATCCGGGTGCCACTTGGTACACCGTGCCACTGTGCCTAGTCTGTCCAAGCCCACCTGTACCGGGTGCCACTTGGTAGACTACTAACACTACCTACAAACACCAGAAACTAGTTGCAACTCCTGGACAGAGATCATGTTGATTAATAAGTCAAGAGGTGTCGAGTTACCGGAACCCAATGTGTGGTAGTGACTGGTCATGGATCACAAACACAGAACTCAGTTCCTAAGGACGGCTGCAATGAGACAACCCACCATGTACTCCTACATGGCCTCTCACTGCTACCTTTACCAAATCGTGTTCACACACTTAGTTCACACACAATAGGACATGTTCACACACCTCTGATTCATCCCCGATGAATCAGACCTGACTCAACTCTAAGCAGTAGCAGGCATGACAAACAAGCATGAATGAGTAGGCACAACAGGGCTCAAACAACTCCTACTCATGCTAGTGGGTTTCATCTATTTACTGTGGCAATGACAGGTCATGCAGAGGATAAAGGGGTTCAGCTACCGCAGCAAGTAACAAATATGTCGTTGTTGTCCTAATGCAGTAAAAGAGAGCAGGAGCGAGAGAGTGGGATTGTATCGGAATGAACAAGGGGGTTTTGCTTGCCTGGCACTTCTGAAGATAACATTGAGTCTTCATCAGTGTCAACGATCACATCGTCGGTACAACGTCTACCGAGGGGGAACAACACCGGCAAACACAGAAGAAACACGATCAATGCAATGCACAATATGATGCATGCTATGACATGGCAATATGAATGTGTTTTGGGCTAATGCACCTAGCTATGATTTAAATGAAGTTGGTTTGAATACAAGATTCAAATTCAAACTCCACATGTGGTTATTTAAATGCCATTTAATTGAATTGTACTAAACAGCAGCTATAAGTTGTTCTAACATGCATGAAAATGGTACAGATGGATTCCCTGAATTTTTCTGATAATTTTTCATATATAAATTATTTAATTTGGAGTTACGGTTGAATTTCTATGAATTTTAGAAGTTTAAATCATTTTTTGGAATTTCCTGAATTAAAATAAATCCAGAAAATGATTTATTGCATTAGCCGGACGTCATTGTGACATCAGCAGGTCAACAGGGGCCGGTCCAGGTCAAACCTGACACCGAGGCCCACATGTCAGTGAGATAGAGAGTTAACAGGGGGTTATTTAACTTAACCCGTGTTTTTAACAGCAGCGGTCCCACATGTCATGCACAAGGGTTTAATTAACCGAGTGATTAGCACCTAACCTAATGCTCCACGTCAGCTCTAATCGGCGTTTAGCCACCGGCGTAACAGGGCACGGCGAGGTCGCTCGTCCGGCCAACTCCGGCGACGGGAGGTCGCGCGGCCGGGTGCGTTGGAACACCTGCAGCAGGGCGCGTACGATGGTGGTGGTGGCTGGAGCTGATGCGGGCTGTAGCGGCACCGGCCATGAGCTCGGCGGCGGCGATGCTCGGGCTTGGTCGGGGCGCGGGGCTGCAGCTTGCTAACGAGCAGGTTGAGCGGCGCAGGAGCACCAGGGGAGCTCCTGGAGCACTACCGCGTGCTCGGACGTGAGCAGATCAAGCTCAGGCCACGGCGGTGATGAGACACGACGGCAGAAGCTCTCGGCGATGGCGGGAATCGAGCTAGCGAACCAAATCCACCACGGGGTATGAGGGGAAAGGGAGAGGGGCTCACAGGGAGTCGTATGGAGGTCTCGTCAGGCTCGGGGACGAACTACGGACGACGAATCGAGCGGTGGCATCCGGCGGAGCAGAGCTCGGAGACGGCGATGGTGGCATCGATGCGGGGCCTTCGGGCTCGCATCCTTCGGTGGAGAGGTTAGTCGGGGCTTGGCGAAGCTTTTGGACAGCTGGTGGAAGCGAGACGACGACGGTGGCCAGCGCTGGGATTTGGACGGCGGCGACGGGCGCGTTTGGTCCGGGCGAGAGAGAGGGAGCAGAGGAGAGGAGGGCCATGGGGAAGAGTGAGAGGGTTCGAGGGGGGGTGTGTGTGGCGACGTTACAGGAGGACAGGGGAAGCAGGCAACCAGGAGGTGGCGGGGCGCGTCGGCGCTCGCCACCGAGCTACTTTGGGGCGAGGGGGAGGAAGACGACACGGGGAGGTGGCGGTGGTGGGCTGGGCCAGGCCTCAGCCACAGTGCCGGGCCAGGTGGGCTGAGAGGTGAGCGCCAGGTAGTCCTTCTGCTCTTTTTTAATTTTTCTTCTGTTTTGTTTAATTTACTTCCTTTTGCCACTGTTTCTAAATAAAACAAATTCAAAGACAGTGACAAAATTCCCCTGAACATTTTATTTAGCACAATGGAATTATACCAAAGCACATAAAAATGTTTCAGTTATGTGAACATATATTCAGTAATATTTGGATATAAGTTCAAATTCAAAATAGTATTGATTTAAATTCAAAGTCCCAAAATAATTCCTTTAAAATGTTCCTAAATTTTGGTTTGATATATAGCTCTTGCCAAAATTCTCAAACATTGCAAAAGGACATATTGGAACATAGAATGAGATTTCTAGGGATCTTTGCCCTGCTTTTAATTAAGTTTTTGAGGCTTTCAAAATTCCTCAATTCAAGTTTCAAAAATATAGACATGATGCACACATGAAGCTAGCCTAGAGCACTACCAGCAGCTAGGGATGTGACATCAATGATTTACATTACATTGTTGTAACTAAGCGAGGGTCAATCTGGATAGTCATGACGAGCAAAGCTTGCTTGTGCTTTTCAAGGAAGCATTGCAGCAGTATCGGTGTTACCTGAGGAAATCACACTTTGATGGCAAGTCTATAAACGAATTTCCGGTGATGTCTCCTGTGCTAAATTTAGAAGACATTGAATGGAAAAACCTTGTTATGCACTGGTCTCCTTCCCAGGATGAGGTACTGTCTATGAAATCACATGACAATTTGAACTTCTACTTTTCCGCATGTGCCTTACGAATCATTTTTGCAGGAAATCTGCTCGAAGAAGAATTCCGGTTTGACAAGAACGATAGGATATCGCAAATATGTTGCCCACTGCTTTGCTCTTGTTAGTACCTATTGTCCTGTATCACTGTACTTGCATACATACCTGGTTCATTATGTGACAGCAGTATGCATGATAGCTTGCTTATCAATTGTTCGCTCCAAATTATCTGATATGTATGAATGGCTACATTAGTGTAGAATATATCCAATGCCAATGTTTTTTTAGCTCTGCATTGTTCTTGTAAGTACATGTTGTCCTTTATCAGTGTACTTATAATGACAGGTAGTTGTTCATGTACCATCACTCTGTAGCTTATTTTCCTTTGCCCTCCATTTTCTACACATCAGATCTATATTTACTCTTACCATAAGGTTGGTACTGAAGAAGTTTAGCTATGCATTGCTCTTGGCTGTACCTTTTGCCTGTATCGCTGCACTTACATTTATAGCTACTTGGTTATGTAGCATCACTCTTCATCTTATCTTAAATATTCTCCATTTTTTCGTATATTATCACATCTATATTTACTCTTAACAAAATGTAGAATAAAGGCAATGCTTTTGAAGAAGATTCTGTGGTAAACTTCTTGAATTGCCCCCCCCCCCATCAGCATGGACAAGGCCTTTATAGAGCCTGTCTTCACCAATAATGTAAGTTTGTCCATCTCAAGCCTTCAAACTTTGTTGTATATATTTGGTTAGGCATGACTGCAACAGCTGTTTATTTTTGGTGTTTGCATCAAATTGCTTGTTTAAAGTTTATTATATGTAGTTCATTAACAAAAGTTTGTCCTTTCTCAATTTAAGTTTTCAGTTGTACAACCAAGTTCCTTCTTCATACCATGTAAATTAAACTATACAGAGCAAGTGATCTTCTTTTGCACTGCTTGTATGCTTCTGTTCTTCATCCGTAATCCAGTGGTGTGGTGAACCTACCCACTACAGCACAATGTCATATTCTGCAATGTCTTAACTATGAACAATGTCATATCATTCTACTATTATTTAAACCATCTCTTTATTTGCCAATCTGAAATGGTATAAATTGACAGCACACTAACCATTGATACTTATGAGTTCTTGATCTGTAATCCAGTGGTGTCGTGAAGCTGCCAACTCCTTCACAATGTCATTTCCTGCCATGTCTTGACCTGAACAATACCATATTGTCTTAATGCAAATTTAAAGTGTGTCACTTTATTCGTCAGTAAGAAATGTGATGAATTGTGAGCATTGATACTTTTATGTGCAAAACCTGTCATCTGTCTGCTTGTTTATCTTTCAGAGTGAGGAAGATATAAGTGTTGAACAAGCGCAGTCTCATCATCTTGCTCAGCTGCTTGCGCTGTAGCTCCCCAGCAGGGCTAACCTTTCCTGAACTCTATTGAAGTGTTGTCAGTTTTGTATATTATTTTGTCAGCGTGTTTATTTGCACTGGTGGCGATCTTTGATGCCCAGTGTATGTAATCTGTTGTCTACTTGTGCTTTATTATCATAGTGGGGAATTTGGTGCCTAGTGGATGTAATATGCCGGAATTTCTTTATTGTATAGTCTAGGTTTTTTCTTATTCATGACGCTGCAGTTATTTTACTGTATATATATCATGTCTTCGCAATAAACCGGCCAAACCGTAAAATTACGGTACATAATCGGGCCGTCATGCAATCACGATGTAGGTTGGGCCTGAAACGTGCCGAACAGCTCACGGGCCGGCAGCAGCCCGGAATGAACCCCGACCCATGATTGTGCGAATCAAATCACGGGCTTTTAACTCGCCAAAAAATTGTCTCGGTCATTGTTTGGCCTAATCAGATATCGGCTGCGAGCAGGCCAGATGCAAACCGGGCCATAGTTAGGTCCAACTATATGACGGGCTTTTAACAGGCTGAAATTAATATAGGGTCGAAATGTTAAACGGGCCCTTAACAGGGCAAAACTAATATCAGGCCGAATTACTAAGTGGGCCTTTAGCAAGTGGGCCCAAAAGCATAGTGTCCAGTTGACGGGCCGAATCTGATATGGGCCATAATTGAGCCCAAAGCCTCTTAAAGGGCCGGACCTGATCTAGGCCGTAATTTGGCCCAGAACATGGTAGGCCTTTAATGGGACGGATCTCATATGGGCCACTATTAGGCCCGGAGCGTGGCAGGCCAATAATGGACCGGATCAAATATGGGCCGGCATTTGGCCCAAAACATGGCAGGCAGTTAATGGGCCGGCCTACTAGGGTCCTCCAAATCTTGTGGGCCTACAGCTGGGCTGGCCCATTAATGTCGGTGAAATCTCGTGGGCCTTTAGCTGGGCCGGCCCATTATGATCCGCAAGAATCTTGTGGGCCTTTACCTAAGCTGGCCCATTACGGCACACAAAAATATTGTGGGCCTTTAGCTGGGCCGGCCCATTATGGCCCGCAAAATCTTGTGAGCCTTTAGCTGGGCCAGCCCATTATGGTCTGCAAAATCTCGTGTGCCTTTAGCTAGGCTGACCCATTATGGTCCACAAAATCTTTTGGACCTTTAGTTGGGCCGGCCCATTTAAACTTGTTGGGCCCTGCCACGTGTCGACGTATCATAGGCGCCTTCTGTTCAGTGAGTGGATGACATCTGTCCCGACGATGAGCCGACACGTGTTTCCTCTAGCCAATGATGATTTTACACGTGGAAAATCCACATTGATCAGAAATCCCCATTGATCGGGGCTGTTAACGGGTTATCGGATCCAAAACCCGACCCGATAGCTTAACGGTGTTCCGTTACGGTGGATGCCACGTGTCGATCACCCTTGACGAAAACACTTCTGTGACGCGCGATTTATCGTCATGGAATTGGAACACTTCTACGACAGCATAGGTATGACTATCTTGATTCTGTCATAAATTTGTCATGGATGTACATGCATGACAAAAAAGCGACCTACTGCGACAAACACGTATCATCACGAAAGTGTATTTTTTTTGTAGTGCAAGGACCGGCTTACCTTTCAGCCTTCCCTTGTGGCAAGAGAGGGGAAAACATATAGGTCTTTGTTTCATGTATTCGGTGCAAAACTCAACCACCTCCTCCACGGTATAACCTTGTAGGATGCTTGCCTCTGGATGGTTTCGGTTCCGACAAAAGCGCTTCGGTATTCCCATGAACCGCTCGAAGGGATACATGTTGCGAAGAAACACAGGACCACAATACTTTATCTCGTCAACAAGGTGCACAGTGAGATGGACCATGACATCAAAGAATGACGGTGGGAAAAACATCTCTACATTGGACAATATTATTGGAATATCATCTTGCATATTATCCAACTCTTCAGGATCTACAACTTTCTACCATAGTTTGTTGAAGAAATCATAGAGGTCAATGAGTGTGTTTCTTATATCTTTGTCCATCAGATTCCCGATGGCCACTGGGAGGATTTGTGTCAACATTATGTGGCAATCATGTGACTTCATTGTTGGGGAACGTAGTAATATCAAAATTTTCCTACGCACACGCAAGATCATGGTGATGCATAGCAACAAGAGGGGAGAGTGTTGTCCATGTACCCTCGTAGACCGAATGCGGAAGCGTTAGCACAACGCGGTTGATGTAGTCGTACGTCTTCACGATCTGGCCGATCAAGTACCGAACGTATGGCACCTCTGAGTTCAGCACACGTTCAGCTCGATGACGTCCCTCGAACTCCGATCCAGCCGAGTGTTGAGGGAGAGTTTCGTCAGCACAATGGCGTGGTGACGATGTTGATGTTCTACCGATGCAGGGCTTCGCCTAAGCACCGCTACAGTATTATCAAGGTGGACTATGGTGGAGGGGGGCACCGCACACGGCTAAAAGATCAAACGATCAATTGTTGTGTCTATGGGGTGCCCCCTGCCCTCGTATATAAAGGAGCAAGGGGGGGTGTGGCCGGCCAGGAAGGAGGCGCGCCAGGAGGAGTCCTACTCCCATCGGGAGTAGGACTCCCCCCCTTTCCTAGTTGGATTAGGACTTGGGAGGGGGAAAGAGTGGAGGAGAAGAAGAAAGGGGGGCGCCGCCCCCCTCTCCTTGTCCTATTCAGACTTTGGGGTAGGGGCGCGCGGCCCAGCCCTAGCCGCCTCTCATCTCTTCCACCTCGGCCCACTAAGGCCCATTAAGTCCCCGGGGGGTTCCGGTAACCTCCCGGTACTACGGTAAAATCCCGATTTCACCCGGAACACTTCTGATATCCAAACATAGGCTTCCAATATATCAATCTTCATGTCTCGACCATTTCGAGACTCCTCGTCATGTCCGTGATCACATCTGGGACTCCGAACAACCTTCGGTACATCAAAACATATAAACTCATAATATAACTATCATCGAAACGTTAAGCGTGCGGACCCTACGGGTTCGAGAACTATGTAGACATGACCGAGACATGTCTCCGGTCAATAACCAATAGCGGAACCTGGATGCTCATATTGGCTCCCACATATTCTATGAAGATCTTTATCGGTCAAACCGCATAACAACATACGTTGTTCCCTTTGTCATCGGTATGTTACTTGCCCGAGATTCGATCGTCGGTATCCCAATACCTAGTTCAATCTCATTACCGGCAAGTCTCTTTACTCGTTCCGTAATACATCATCTCGCAACTAACTCATTAGTTGCAATGCTTGCAAGGCTTAAGTCATGTGCATTACCGAGAGGGCCCAGAGATACCTCTCCGACAATCGGAGTGACAAATCCTAATCTCGAAATACGCCAACCCAACAAGTACTTTCAGAGACACCTGTAGAGCACCTTTATAATCACCCAGTTACGTTGTGATGTTTGGTAGCACACAAAGTGTTCCTTCGGTAAACAGGAGTTGCATAATCTCATAGTCATAGGAAGATGTATAAGTCATGAAGAAAGCAATAGCAACATACTAAACGATCGGGTGCTAAGCTAACGGTATGGGTCATGTCAATCACATCATTCTCCTAATGATGTGACCCCGTTAATGAAATGACAACTAATGTCTATGGTTAGGAAACATAACCATCTTTGATCAATGAGCTAGTCAAGTAGAGGCATACTAGTGACACTCTGTTTGTCTATGTATTCACACATGTATTATGTTCTGGTTAATACAATTCTAGCATGAATAATAAACATTTATCATGATATAAGGAAATAAATAATAACTTTATTATTGCCTCTGGGGCATATTTCCTTCAGCCTCCCACTTGCACTAGAGTCAATAATCTAGATTACACAGTAATGATTCTAACACCCATGGAGCCTTGGTGCTGATCATGTTTTGCTCGTGGAAGAGGCTTAGTCAACAGGTCTGCAACATTCAGATCCGTATGTATCTTGCAAATTTCTATGTCTCCCACCTGGACTAAATCTTGGATGGAATCGAAGCGTCTCTTGATGTGCTTGGTTCTCTTGTGAAATATGGATTCCTTCGCCAAGGCAATTGCTCCAGTATTATCACAAAAGATTTTCATTGGACCCGATGCACTAGGTAAGACACCTAGATCAGATATGAACTCCTTCATCCAGACTCCTTCATTTGCTGCTTCCGAAGCAGCTATGTACTCCGCTTCACATGTAGATCCCGCCACAACGCTTTGTTTAGAACTGCACCAACTGATAGCTCCATCGTTCAATGTAAACACGTATCCGGTTTGCGATTTAGAATCGTCCGGATCAGTGTCAAATCTTGCATCAACGTAACCGTTTATGATGAGCTCTTTGTCACTCCATAAACGAGAAACATATCCTTAGTCCTTTTCAGGTATTTCAGGATGTTCTTGACCGTTGTCCAATGATCCACTCCTGGATTACTTTGGTACCTCCCTGCTAGACTTATGGCAAGACACACATCAGGTCTGGTACACAACATTGCATACATGATAGAGACTATGGTTGAAGCATAGGGAACATCTTTCATTTTCTCTCTATCTTCTGCAGTGGTCGGGCATTGAGTCTTACTCAACTTCACACCTTGTAACACAGGCAAGAACCCTTTCTTTGCTTGATCCATTTTGAACTTCTTCAAAACTTTGTCAAGGTATGTGCTTTGTGAAAGTCCAATTAAGCGTCTTGATCTATCTCTATAGATCTTGATGCCCAATATGTAAGCAGCTTCACCGAGGTCTTTCATTGAAAAACTTTTATTCAAGTATCCCTTTATGCTATCCAGAAATTCTATATCATTTCCAATCAACAATATGTCATCCACATATAATATTAGAAATGCTACAGAGCTCTCACTCACTTTCTTGTAAATACAAGCTTCTCCAAAAGTCTGTATAAAACCAAATGCTTTGATCACACTATCAAAACATTTATTCCAACTCCGAGAGGCTTGCACCGGTCCATAAATGGATCGCTGGAGCTTGCACACTTTATTAGCTCCCTTTGGATCGACAAAACCTTCCGGTTGCATCATATACAACTCTTCTTCTAGAAATCCATTCAGAAATGCAGTTTTGACATCCATTTGCCAAATTTCATAATCATAAAATGCGGCAATTGCTAACATGATTCGGACAGACTTAAGCATCGCTATGGGTGAGAAGGTCTCATCGTAGTCAATCCCTTGAACTTGTCGAAAACCTTTCGCAACAAGTCGAGCTTTGTAGACAGTAACATTATCGTCAGTGTGAGTCATCTTCTTGAAGATCCATTTATTCTCAATTGCTTGCCGATCATTGGGCAAGTCAACCAAAGTCCACACTTTGTTCTCATACATGGATCCCATCTCAGATTTCATGGCCTCAAGCCATTTTGCGGAATCTGGGCTCACCATCCCGTCTTCATAGTTCGTAGGTTCATCATGATCTAGTAGCATGACTTCCGGAACAGGATTACCGTACCACTCTGGTGCGGATCTTACTCTGGTTGATCTACGAGGTTCAGTAGTAACTTGATCTGAAGTTCCATGATCATCATCATTAACTTCCTCATTAATTGGTGTAGGCGTCACAGAAACTGGTTTCTGTGATGAACTACTTTCCAATAGACGGTCAGGTATAGTTACCTCATCAAGTTCCACTTTCCTCCCACTCACTTCTTTCGAGAGAAAATCCTTCTCTAGAAAGGATCCATTCTTAGCAACGAATGTCTTGCCTTCGAATCCGTGATAGAAGGTGTACCCAACAGTCTCCTTTGGGTATCCTATGAAGACACATTTCTCCGATTTGGGTTCGAGCTTATCAAGTTGAAGCTTTTTCACATAAGCATCGCAGCCCTAAACTTTCAGAAACGACAACTTTGGTTTCTTGCCAAACCACAGTTCATAAGGCGTCGTCTCAACGGATTTCGATGGTGCCCCATTTAATGTGAAAGCGGCCGTCTCTAAAGCATAACCCCAAAATGATAGCGGTAAATCTGTAAGAGACATCATAGATCACACCATATCTAGTAAAGTACGACTACGACGTTCGGACACACCATTACGCTGTGGTGTTCCGGGTGGCGTGAGTTGCGAAACTATTCCGCATTGTTTCAAATGTAGACCAAACTCGTAACTCAAATATTCTCCTCCACGATCAGATCGTAGAAACTTTATTTTCTTGTTACGATGATTTTCAACTTCACTATGAAATTCTTTGAACTTTTCAAATGTTTCAGACTTATGCTTCATTAAGTAGATATACCCATATCTGCTTAAATCATCTGTGAAGGTGAGAAAATAACGATATCCGCCACGAGCCTCAACATTCATCAGACCACATACATCTGTATGTATGATTTCCAACAAATCTGTTGCTCTCTCCATAGTACCGGAGAATGGTGTTTTAGTCATCTTGCCCATGAGGCACGGTTCGCAAGTACCAAGTGATTCATAATCAAGTGGTTCCAAAAGTCCATCAGTATGGAGTTTCTTCATGCACTTTACACCAATATGACCTAAACGGCAGTGCCACAAATAAGTTGCACTATCATTATCAACCCTGCATCTTTTGGCTTCAACAATATGAATATGTGTATCACTACTATCGAGATTCATCAAAAATAGACCAATCTTCAAGGGTGCATGACCATAAAAGATATTACTCATATAAATAGAAAAACCATTATTCTCTGATTTAAATGAATAACCGTCTCGCATCAAACAAGATCCAAATATAATGTTCATGCTCAACGCTAGCACCAAATAACAATTATTAGGTCTAATACTAATCCCGAAGGTAGATGTAGAGGTAGCGTGCCGACTGCGATCACATCAACTTTGGAACCATTTCCCACACGCATCGTCACCTCGTCCTTTGCCAGTGTTCGCTTAATCCGTAGTCCCTATTTCGAGTTGCAAATATTAGCAACAGAACCAGTATCAAATACCCAGGTGCTACTGCAAGCTCTAGTAAGGTACACATCAATAACATGTATATCACATATACCTTTGTTCACCTTGCCATCCTTCTTATCCGCCAAATACTTGGGGTAGTTCCGCTTCCAGTGACCAGTCTGCTTGCAGTAGAAGCACTCAGTCTCAGGCTTAGGTCCAGACTTGGGTTTCTTCTCCTGAGCAGCAACTTGCTTGCTATTCTTCTTGAAGTTCCCCTTCTTCTTACCTTTGCCCTTCTTGTTGAAACTGGTGGTCTTACTGACCATCAACACTTGATGCTCCTTCTTGATTTCAACCTCCGTAGCCTTTAGCATTGCGAAGAGCTCGGGAATTGTCTTATCCATCCCTTACATATTATAGTTCATCACGAAGCTCTTGTAGGTTGTAGCTTGGTGGAAGTGATTGGAGAATTATGTCAATGACGCTATCATCCGGAAGATTAACTCCTAGTTGAATCAAGTGATTGCAGTACCCAGACATCTTGAGTATATGCTCGCTGACAGAACTATTCTCCTCCATCTTGCAGCTATAGAACTTATTGGAGACTTCATATCTCTCAATCCGGGCATTCTTTTGAAATATTAACTTCAACTCCTGGAACATCTCATATGCTCCATGATGTTCAAAACGTCGTTGAAGTCCCAATTCTAAGGCATAAAGCATGGCACACTGAACCATCGAGTAGTCATTAACACGCGACTGCCAGGCATTCACAATGTCTGCAGTTGCTGGTGCAGGTGGTACACCCAGTGGTGCTTCCAGGACGTAACTCTTCTGTGCAGCAATGAGGATAATCCTCAAGTTACGGACCCAGTCCGTGTAATTGCTACCATCATCTTTCAACTTTGCTTTCTCAAGAAACGCATTAAAATTCAATGGAACAACAGCACGGGCCATCTATCTACAATCAAACATAGACAAGCAAGATACTATCAGGTACTAAGTTCATGATAAATTTAAGTTCAATTAATCATATTACTTAAGAACTCCCACTTAGAAAGACATCCCTCTAATCTTCTAAGTGATCACGTGATCCAAATCAACTAAACCATAACCGATCATCACGTGAAATGGAGTAGTTTTCAATGGTGAACATCACTATGTTGATCATATCTAATATATGATTCACGCTCGACCTTTCGGTCTCAGTGTTCTGAGGCCATATCTGCATATGCTAGGCTCGTCAAGTATAACCTGAGTATTCTGCGTGTGCAAAACTGGCTTGCACCCGTTGTAGATGGACGTAGAGCTTATCACACCCGATCATCACGTGGTGTCTGGGCACGACGAACTTTGGCAATGGTGCATACTCAGGGAGAACACTTTTTATCTTGAAATTTAGTGAGAGATCATCTTATAATGCTACCGTCAATCAAAGCAAGATAAGATGCATAAAAGATAAACATCACATGCAATCAATATAAGTGATATGATATGGCCATCATCATCTTGTGCTTGTGATCTCCATCTCTAAAGCACCGTCATGATCACCATCATCACCGGCACGACACCTTGATCTCCATCGTAGCATCGTTGTCGTCTCGCCAATCTTATGCTTCCACGACTATCGCTACCGCTTAGTGATAAAGTAAAGCATTACAGGGCGATTGCATTGCATACAATAAAGCGACAACCATATGGCTCCTGCCAGTTGCCAATAACTCGGTTACAAAACATGATCATCTCATAAAATAAAATTTAGCATCATGTCTTGACCATATCACATCACAACATGCCCTGCAAAAACAAGTTAGACGTCCTCTACTTTGTTGTTGCAAGTTTTACATGGCTGCTACGGGCTTAGCAAGAACCGTTCTTACCTACGCATCAAAACTACAACGATAGTTTGTCAAGTTGGTGCTATTTTAACCTTCACAAGGACCGGGCGTAGCCACACTCGGTTCAACTAAAGTTGGAGAAAGTGACACCCGCCAGCCACCTGTGTGCAAAGCACGTCGGTAGAACCAGTCTCGCGTAAGAATACGCGTAATGTCGGTCCGGGCCGCTTCATCCAACAATACCGCCGAACCAAAGTATGACATGCTGGTAAGCAGTATGACTTATATTGCCCACAACTCACTTGTGTTCTACTCGTGCATATGACATCTACGCATAAAACCTGGCTCTGATACCATTGTTGGGGAACGTAGTAATTTCAAAATTTTCATACGCACACGCATGACCATGGTGATGCATAGCAACGAGAGGGGAGAGTGTTGTCCACGTACCCTCGTAGACCGAATGCGGAAGCATTAGCACAACGCGGTTGATGTAGTCGTACGTCTTCACGATCCGACCAATCAAGTACCGAACGTACGGCACCTCCGAGTTCAGCACACGTTCAGCTCAATGACGTCCCTCGAACTCCGATCCAGCCGAGTGTTGAGGGAGAGTTTCGTCAACACGACGGCGTGGTGATGATGTTGATGTTCTACCGACACAAGGCTTTGCCTAAGCACCGCTATAGTATTATCGAGGTGGACTATGGTGGAGGGGGGCACCGCACACGGCTAAAAGATCAAACGATCAATTGTTGTGTCTATGGGGTGCCCCCTGCCCCCGTATATAAAGGAGCAAGGGGGGTGCGGCCGGCCAGGGAGGAGGCGCGCCAGGAGGAGTCCTACTCCCACCGGGAGTAGGACTCCCCCCTTTCCTAGTTGGATTAGGACTTGGGAGGGGGAAAGAGTGGAGGAGAAGAAGGAAGGGGGGCGCCGCCCCCCTCTCCTTGTCCTATTCGGACTGGGGGGAGGCTAGCCGCCTCTCCTCTCTTCCACCTAGGCCCACTAAGGCCCATTAAGTCCCCGGGGGGTTCCGGTAACCTCCCGGTACTCCGGTAAAATCCCGATTTCACCCGGAACACTTCCGATATCCAAACATAGGCTTCCAATATATCAATCTTCATGTCTCGACCATTTCGAGACTCCTCGTCATGTCCGTGATCACATCTGGGACTCCGAACAACCTTCGGTACATCAAAACATATAAACTCATAATATAACTATCATCGAAACGTTAAGCGTGCGGACCCTACGGGTTCGAGAACTATGTAGACATGACCGAGACATGTCTTCGGTCAATAACCAATAGCGGAACCTGGATGCTCATATTGGCTCCCACATATTCTACAAAGATCTTTATCGGTCATACCGCATAACAACATACGTTGTTCCCTTTGTCATCGGTATGTTACTTGCCCGAGATTCGATCGTCAGTATCTCAATACCTAGTTCAATCTCGTTACCAGCAAGTCTCTTTACTCGTTCCGTAATACATCATCCCGCAACTAACTCATTAGTTGCAATGCTTGCAAGGCTTAAGTGATGTGCATTACCGAGAGGGCCCAGAGATACCTCTCCGACAATCAGAGTGACAAATCCTAATCTCGAAATACGCCAACCCAACAAGTACTTTCGGAGACACCTGTAGAGCACCTTTATAATCACCCAATTATGTTGTGACGTTTGGTAGCACACAAAGTGTTCCTCCGGTAAACGGGAGTTGCATAATTTCATAGTCATAGGAACATGTATAAGTCATGAAGAAAGCAATAGCAACATACTAAACGATCGGGTGCTAAGCTAACGGAATGGGTCATGTCAATCACATCATTCTCCTAATGATGTGGCCCCGTTAATCAAATGAAAACTCATGTCTATGGTTAGGAAACATAACCATCTTTGATCAATGAACTAGTCAAGTAGAGGCATACTAGTGACACTCTGTTTGTCTATGTATTCACACATGTATTATGTTTCCGGTTAATACAATTCTAGCATGAATAATAAACATTTATCATGATATAAGGAAAATAAATAATGACTTTATTATTTCCTCTAGGGCATATTTCCTTTATTCATGTGTCCCAACTTCATTTTACCTGAGCTCACATCCATGAGACTTCTGATGTTTGCGCGGTAGGAAGAGGGTGTCTTAACTGACAACAAATAGGTGAAGAATTGTGTTGCTTCTTTTGTACTGAAATTGTAACTCTGGCGAGCTTTGATGAATTTGTCATCATCTTCTGCTTCACTCTTGCATTGTGATTGATCAGCAAGCATATCGAGCTGTGAACCGTCACCATCCTTTCTTTTACTTTTAATCTTGAGCAGAGTACCAAGGATGCTTTCACATACGTTCTTCTCTACGTGCATGACATTGATGCAGTGATGTGCACGTAGAATCTCCTAGTAAGGTAATTTCCAGAACACCGATTTTTTTCTTAAACACTTGATCCTTGGGTGTTAGTTTCACCATCAAAGGGTGGTTCTTGCCAAGCACAACATTAATTTTTTTAGCCATGTTGTGGACCACCTCCCCGTCATAGGGTCTTGGGGCCACACCTGCCTCTGCCGTACCATCAAATTCAGCTTTCATCTTTTGGTATGGGTGGTTCATCCGCAAGAACCTACGATGACACAAATACACTGTTTTGCGCGAGTTGGGAAGTCTTTTGCTAGCTGTCCTATCCATGCACGTGACACACCCTACATCTCCCTTTGTTTTCTGCCTCGATGTGTTGCCTAATGCCGGCATATCTTGAATGGTGTGCACCAGCATCGCATGTAGATCAAAAATCTCCTTTCTGTAAGCATCATAACATTTTACAACATGCACATCTATCCACACTGCCAGCAGTTACCAATAGTTGAATGTAAATGTCGATGTCATTTCCAGGTTGCTTCGGGCCTTGGATAATCATTGACATCATAATGTATTTTTTCTTCATACACAACCAAGGAGCTAGGTTATATATGCACAGAAGCACCGGCCATGTGCTGTGATTGGTGCTCATATCGCCAAAAGGATTCATCCCGTCAGTACACTCCCCGAGCCTTATATTTCTAGGATCCTTGGCAAAATTTTCAAACTTGTTGTCGATTAATTCCCACCGAGCCCCATCTTTCGGGTGCCTCATTAACCTATCCGCAATTTGCTCATCATGATGCCACCGCAACCTCTTTGCCTCTCTAGGGTTTGCAAACAAATGCCTCAACCTTGGAATTAAAGGCAAGTACCAAACAACCTTGAACAGGATTCCTGTCTTGACCTCGGAAGAATATCTTTGAAAATACCTAAGATCTCTGTGAAGCCCTTGTTTGATAGACCATTTGCTGCTTTAAATCTGAGATATTTCTTTTTGCAACGTGGATACAATTATTTCTTGGAGTCCGCATCAATGGTTGGCAGATCCTTGTACCCAATCATATCCTTTTCTGGGCCCTTGAAATCTGCAATCATAGCAGCAAAATCTGGCATATCAAGATCGTCGTCATCTGCGTGGACATCTTGGTTTTCCAGTGGGCTCTTCGGCTTTTCGGTGTTCCATTGGTAGCTTGACGCCTCTGCCCCGATGTTAGATTCAACATCCATGTGACACTGATCGGGGTTTGGCATCTCGCTGCCCTGGGTATCTTCATCCATGACCTCCTCTTCACCGTGTCTGGTCCAACGTGTATACCCATCCATGAATCCCCTAGAGACTAAGTGCATCTGGACATCTGCAACTTCATGTGACTCTGTATTGGCACAATCAGTACATGGACACAGGATGTAATCCGCATCACCAATTCTCCTCTTTGTACTTTCAGCCAAATTCATGAACTCTGTCACGCCACTGATAAAATCTGCGGTTTTCCGATTCTTCATCCATCGAGATCGTTCCATCTGCAGCAGACGCATGGTAATTAAAAACAAAACAACAACATTAATACACGGATTAACTGCTGCCTAGAGATGCATGCATAAATCACAAGGTTTTATTTTAATAATTACTGAGGGCGCTCCATGTTGTTACCCAGACGTGCAATGACAAAAATTAATGGCCAGTCAATTTACACGCACAGTACTAGTACAACACTACACTTAGGAATTGAATACCTTAATTAAGCCCCTCACGAAAAGAATACCTTAATTAATTAGCCGCGCGGCGACCTCCACCCAGCAGACAAACAAGCGCGATGCGGCGGCACGCCAAGATAGCAGGGTCGAGGAGCTAAGCTTAGTGCGGTTGCCGCCTGAAGTTCGACCTCCACTATCCCGCCATCGACCGCGATGGATGTGCTCGAATCACGCCGCCGATGACCTCGTTGGTTGAGCTCCTCCTATCTCCCGCCACAGACCGAGGATTGACCTCCTATGACGCCGCCACTGCCCACCGACCAAGGATTGACCTCTTCTCCGGTAGCCGCTGCCTAGCCCACCGTCGCCATCTCTATATGCAGAGCGGCTGTTTTTTTACGGATATCTGCAGAGCAGCTGTTTACACGGTATCTCACCGTAACTCAATTATATGGACAGGGTAGTACATCACATATGGTTATGTAACAGCAACTGTGTCTAACCTACGTTGTCTTCTCACACAGTTTGGTGCGGAAATCGTGTGTGACGTTGTAATACCCAACACAAACGACATGTACAAATAGTGTGTCGTATATACAACATATATATAGTGCCATTAGTAGTTCTCGACCGCTAGCTTATCTCCACAGTTTCCCCATTTGCCCCAAATCCCTACATAGCCTCCAAATTCCCTCGCGTGGCACTGACATTGGGGGAATGCGGACGAGTGGTGCTGATGGTATCGGTGCATCTGCTCCTGCTCGTATCGCCGACGAGCACTTGCCTAAGGTCATCAGAAGGCAGGTGTACTATGGATCCGAATCGTCATGTCAGGTTCCAATCTACCCCGATCTTTTTTAGCATGTCCAAAGTATAGATCCTTGTTGAATCCGTCCTGAATGACCCCCCACCCCCCAGGAAAGCGATCTGCCGCCGGATCCGAAGCTTGACTCCAGACTCCCGCAATACGAGTTCGACTCCGAGTTTTGCGCCACCGAGAAGTACCAAAAGCTGAGTTGTGTGCATGGGCACACTCCCGCTCGACGTGAATGCACGGAGGGATTCAACATTGGCAGGCGGTTTCTCAGTTGCCCCTTAGAGGTTAGTGCTAATTAAGTTCATCACTTTACTTCAGTTAATGCCACCGCTCATCCAGAATACTATGTAACATTGGCACGGATATGAGGCTTGTGCCTTTGTTAACTGGCTGGATGAAGAATGGCATGGCAGGGCTCGGAGTGTTATCACCAAGCTCGCAGAAGATAACGTAAAGCACATCTAGATGTGCTCTAAGTAATGCACATCTAGGTCCTATGCCATTGATGTTACACGGAGATTTGTGCAGATATTTTTCTTTGTATTTTTTTCTTTTCCTTTCTAGTTTGATTATTACTGGCTTTATCAATAAGAAGAGCTCAATGTATTGCTTTCCAACTATCCTACTCCGTTCGTACCGGTACCGATGCATAATCCCAAAACTCGTTCCTTATTTTTGTCCTAAAAAGGAAACCAGCCAAATAGCCAATAGGAGTCATGCGCAACCCCGGGAATTTGGAGCGACTGGGTACAAATAATTGCGGTTGATTATATCTGCGGTTAGATAATACGTCAACCCCCGCTTCAGTTGACAGTTCCTCTTCTCTGCATACCCCGCTTAAATGTCCACCATCTTCATCGTCCCCGATAGGCCGCACTACACACTGGCACACACTCTGCAGCCATGTCGAGCGATAGTGAGGACGACAGTCCGGCTAGCAGTCTGGCGCCCGATGATAGGTCAACATCGGAATCATCCCGCTCGTCTTCCATGAGTCCGGCGTCGAGCCCAGACCTCAATTATATCCGGTTCATGGAAGGGACGCCACCTCCGGAGTCGTCAGACGACAACCAGACAGACGAGGAGCCGTCGGAGGACGAAGAAGAGGACGACAATGATGATGATGAGGAATGGTCGAACGAGGAGGAGGATGACAACAACGACGATGACGGTGACGGCGGCGATGAAAAGCCAACGGTCGGCGGCAAGAAGCATCCTCGCCAAGACGATGTCGCAGGGCCATCCAACAAGAACAACAACAACAAGAAGGACTAAATTAAGCAGGCTAGTCGCGCTATTCGTCACCCTGGGTGAGGAATTCTTATTCCTCAGTCAGTTTCTATGCCCACACTCAGAACCATAATCTGTAAGGGAAAACACGTTTGTGAGGTAATATTACAGCATGGAAGGAGGAGCCAGTCTGCCGCATCTAACAGTTTGCATGCGAGTAAATTACTCCCTGTATACAAGGAACCAGTCTGGCGCATCTTAACATAATTTTACGGCCACTCAGGTAATCTTATAGTAGCTGGGCGTTCTTGATTTTTTAGATATAAGGCTGCGTTCCTTATTTGATGTATTTTTCGTTAGTTCTTTTACTATCTCTATTGGACTTAGTACACCAGGTCTCTAGCAAAAATGAAATATAGAAATGATTTAAGTAACACAGGCCATTATCACCATTCTGTGGAATGCATTTTTGGTAACAATAAGAAACACACACAATTCATTCTGTACGCTATGAATATTTTGTTAACAGCGGAACAACAAAGTGGTCTAATAAATAGATTCTGTGTTGTGGTTTTGCTAATTATCTCACATAATAAAAACCATCCTCACAATTACAAATAAAATTCGTTTGGACACAATTGAGTGCTACTTAGCCCTAAGTAACCAGCAGCATGAAAAATTCAGAAATCACTACTGTATTACAAAACTGAATACTACCAAACTTGAAACTGACTACTGCTGAACTTGATTTTCAAGGAACTAAATTTGCAGGTGACTAGAGATTTTACGTCAACTTCATCTGTTCAGCAAGCTCTCCAGCGATTGAAACATTACTATCCATGAGCTGTAACCAACATATAGTATCCTATTAATAGTACTGCACCCTTTAGGTTCACTTTTCTTCTCACCAAAACCTAAATTTTGCTTCTGGTTACTAGAAAAAGAAAGCCTGGAATTTCAATTCAACATTACTAGTACCCACCATAGATACGGAGACGTTAATGTCTATCCCTCGTACATTAACCATCATCCGCTTGAATAGATACCTGACAAACAGAATATTTTCTCACAAGTGTACCAACACACAAGCACATATAACCAAGGTCGGGCCGGTAATATCTGGGGCCCTGTGCCAAACTTTAAAATGGGGCTTATATTTTGATGATGGAGCTACGAAGAAAAAAATAGGTGGGCTAAGCTAAATGAGAGACCAGATAATAGCAAATATGGTGAAAGATAGGTCTGTTATGGAACAGAGGGAATTGGTCTCACAGACATGGAAGTGCATCTCAAAAATAAAGTTCAGATAGGAGCCAATTGGCACTACTGGAAACTAACATTATCTGTTGCCTACAGGGATATATCACAAATATTCCCTCTGTTCCATAATATGAGAACGTTTTTCTGGATGCATCATTCCTAATAAAACAAGGCACGACATCTCCATTGTCTTAGAAATTGAACTTTGAAGGCAAGAGAAGTATGCTAAGCACCATGATTTCTCTACAAATTATGTAATGAAACAGGGGAAGAAATTTTTGACCAAATGGAGCCATGAAATACCTTACATTTAAGAAAAGACACATTTGTATCCTTTAGCAAGATCATTGAATCCAAAGGTTTACATTTCTTTCTATTTAGAGGTATGATCGGCCCTGATGACAGTGGTTTGATGGACTTAAATCTAACAAAACGTTATACTCCCTATCAGGAAGTCAATGACATTGTGCATTACGTGTTGGAAATATGCCCTAGAGGCAATAATAAATTGGTTATTATTATATTTCCTTGTTCATGATAATCGTTTATTGTCCATGCTAGAATTGTATTGATAGGAAACTCAGATACATGTGTCGATACATAGACAACAACATGTCCCTAGTAAGCCTCTAGTTGACTAGCTCATTGATCAATAGATGGTTACGGTTTCCTGACCATGGACATAGGATGTCGTTGATAACGGGATCACATCATTAGGAGAGTGATGTGATGGACAAGACCCAATCCTAAGCCTAGCACAAGATCGTGTAGTTCGTATGCTAAAGCTTTTCTAATGTCAAGTATCATTTCCTTAGACCATGAGATTGTGCAACTCCCGGATACCGTAGGAGTGCTTTGGGTGTGCCAAACATCACAACGTAACTGGGTGGCTATAAAGGTACACTACAGGTATCTCTGAAAGTATCTGTTGGGTTGGCACGAATCGAGACTGGGATTTGTCACTCCATCTAAACGGAGAGGTATCTCTGGGCCCACTCGGTAGGACATCATCATAATGTGCACAATGTGACCAAGGAGTTGATCACGGGATGATGTGTTACGAAACGAGTAAAGAGACTTGCCGGTAACGAGATTGAACAAGGTATCGGGAGCGACGATCGAATCTCGGGCAAGTATCGTACCGATAGACAAAGGGGATTGAATACGGGATTGATTGAATCCTAGACATCGTGGTTCATCCAATGAGATCATCGTGGAGCATGTGGGAGCCAACATGGGTATCCAGATCCTGCTGTTGGTTATTGACCGGAGAATTGTCTCGGTCATGTCTGCATGACTCCCGAACCCGTAGGGTCTACACACTTAAGGTTCGATGACGCTAGGGTTATAGGGAAAGTATGTACACGGTTACCGAATGTTGTTCGGAGTCCCGGATGAGATCCCGGACGTCACGAGGAGTTCCGGAATGGTCCAGAGGTAAAGATTGATATATAGGAAGTATGGTTTTGGCCACCGGAAGTGTTCCGGGCATCACCAGTAGTGTACCGGGACCACCGGAGGGGTCCGGGGGGCCACCAGCCCCGGAGGCATACATGGGCCAATAGTGGGAAGGGACCAGCCCCTAGATGGGTTGGGGCGCCTCCCCACCAAGGCCCATGCGCCTCAAGAGGAGAGGGGGCAAACCCTAGGCGCAGATGGGCCCTAAGGCCCACCCTAGGTGCGCCCCCCTCTCTCTCCCCCTTGGCCGCCTCCTAGATGGGATCTGGGGGCTGCTGCCGCCCCTAGGGAGGGAACCCTAGGTGGGGGCGCAGCCCCTCCCCTCCCCCTATATATACTTGAGGTTTGGGGCTGCCCAACACATGTGATTTGCTCTCCCTGTTGGCGCAGCCCTACCCCTCTCCCTCCTCGTCTCTTGTAGTGCTTGGCGAAGCCCTGCTGGAGTCCCGCGCTCCTCCACCACCACCATGCTGTCGTGCTGCTGCTGGATGGAGTCTTCCCCAACCTCTCCTTCTCCCCTTGCTGGATCAAGGCATAGGAGACGTCACCGGGTTGTACGTGTGGTGAACACGGAGGTGCCGTCCGTTCGGCACTAGGATCATCGGTGATTTGGATCACGACGAGTACGACTCCATCAACCCCGTTGACTTGAACGCTTCCGCTTAGCGATCTACAAGGGTATGTAGATGCACTCTCCTTCCCTTCGTTGCTAGATTACTCCATAAATTGATCTTGGTGATGCGTAGAAAATTTTGAATTTCTGCTATGATCCCCAACAGTGGCATCATGAGCTAGGTCTATGCGTAGTTTCTATGCACAAGTAGAACACAAGTTATTGTGGGCGTTGATTTTGTCAATTTGCTTGCCGTTACTAGTCTTATCTTGATTCGGCGGCATCGTGGGATGAAGCGGCCCGGACCGACCTTACACGTACTCTTACGTGAGACTGGTTCCACCGACTGACATGCACTAGTTGCATAAGGTGGCTAGCGGGTGTCTGTCTCTCCCACTTTAGTCGGATCGGATTCAATGAAAAGGGTCCTTATGAAGGGTAAATAGAAATTGGCATATCACATTGTGGTTTTTCACGTAGGTAAGAAACGTTCTTGCTAGAAACCTATAGTAGCCACGTAAAAACTTGCAATAACAATTAGAGGACGTCTAACTTGTTTTTGCAGCAAGTGTTTTGTGATGTGATATGGCCAAAGGATGTGATGAATGATATATGTGATGTATGAGATGATCATGTTCTTGTAATAGGAATCACGACTTGCATGTCGATGAGTGTGACAACCGGCAGGAGCCATAGGAGTTGTCTTAATTTATTTATGACCTGCGTGTCAACATAAATGTCATGTAATTAATTTACTTTATTGCTAACCGTTAGCTGTAGTAGTAGAAGTAATAGTTGGCGAGACAACTTCATGAAGACACGGTGATGGAGATCATGATGATGGAGATCATGGTGTCATGCCGGTGACGATGATGATCATGGAGCCCCGAAGATGGAGATCAAAAAGGAGCAAAGTGATGATGACCATATCATGTCACTATTTGATTGCATGTGATGTTTATCATGTTTTTGCATCTTATTTGCTTAGAACGACGGTAGTAAATAAGATGATCCCTCATTAAAATTTCAAGAAAAGTGTCCCCCCTAACTGTGCACCGTTGCGAAGGTTCGTTGTTTCGAAGCACCACGTGATGATCGAGTGTGATAGATTCTAATGTTCGAATACAACGGGTGTTGACGAGCCTAGCATGTACAGACATGGCCTCGGGACACATGCGAAACACTTAGGTTGACTTGACGAGCCTAGCATGTACAGACATGGCCTCAGAACACAGAAGACCGAAAGGTCGAACATGAGTCGTATAGAAGATATGATCAACATGAGATGTTCATCGATGTTGACTAGCCCGTCTCACGTGATGATCGGACACGGCCTAGTTGACTCGGATCATGTTTCACTTAGATGACTAGAGGGATGTCTATCTGAGTGGGAGTTCATTAAATGAACTCAATTATCATGAACATAGTCTAAATTGTCTTTGCAAATATGTTGTAGATGAATAGCTCACGTTGTAGCTCCCTGTTTCAATACGTTCCTAGAGAAAGATTAAGTTGAAAGATATTGTAAGCAATGATGCGGACTAGGTCCGTAGTCCGAGGAGTGTCCTCACTGCTACACGGAAGGCTTACGTCTATGATGCACCGCTCGATGTACAAACCCCTACAACGTCGTCTGTGGATGTTGTGAACACCTGACAGACACATCCTGATGACTACTTGATAGTTTAGTGCACCATACTTTACGGCTTAGAATCGGGATTCCAATGACGTTTTGAACGCCATAGAACATATGAGATGTTCCAAGAGCTGAAATTGGGATTTCAGGCTCATGCCCGTGTTGAGAGGTGTGAGACCTCTGACAAGTTCTTTTGCCAACAAGACGGAGGAGAATAGCTCAGCTAGTGAGCATGTGCTCAGAATGTCTGGGTGCTACAATCACTTAAATCAAGTGGGAGTTAAACTTCCAGATAATATAGTGATTGATAGAGTTCTCTAGCCACTATCACTAAGCTACTAGATCTTCGTGATGAACTATGACATGCAAGGGATGGAGTTGATCCCGGAGCTGTTCGCGGTGCTTAAGACCGCAAAAGGTAGAAATCAAGAAGGAGCATCAAGTGTTGATGGTTTATCAAGACCACTGGTTTCAAGAAGGGCAAGGGCTAGAAGGGAAACTTCATGGATGGCAAACCAGTTGCCGCTCCAATGAAGGAACCCAAGGTTCAACCCAAACCCGAGACTAAGTGCTTCTATTGTAAAGGGAACGGTCACTGGTAGCGAAATTACCCCAAATGCATGGTAGATAAGAAGGCTGGAAACTTCAACAAAATTTATACGTGTTATTAATGTGTACCTCACTAGTACTCCTGGTAGCACCTGGGTATTGGATACCGGTTCAGTTACTATTATTGGTGACTTGAAGCAAAAGCTACAGACTAAACGGAGACTGGCTAAGGGCGAGGTGACGATGTGTCTTGGAAGTGTTTCCAAAGTTGATGAGATCACCATCGCACGCTCCATCTGCCTTCGAGATTAGTATTGAACCTAGATAAATGTTATCAGGTGTCTACGTTGAGCATGAGTATGATTAGATCATGTTCATTGCAATACGGTCATTCATTTAAGTTAGAGAATAATGGTTATTCTGTTTACATGAATGATACCTTTCATGGTCATGCACCCTATGTGAATGGTTCATTGAATCTCGGTCGTGGTAATACACATGTTCACGCCAAAAGATGTAGAGTTAATAATGATAGTACCACTTTCTCGTGGCACTGCCGCTTAGGTCATATTGGCGTAAGATGCATGAAGAAACTCCATGTCGATGGATGTTTGGAGTCACTTGATTTTGAATCACTTGACACATGCGAGCCATGTCTCATGGGCAGGATGACCAAGACCCCGTTTTCAGGTACAATGAAACGGGCAAGTGACTTGTTGGAAAGGAAATCATGCATGTTGATGCGTGTGATCCAATGAGAATTGAAGCGTGCGGTGGATATCACTATTTTCTCATCTTCACTGATGATTTGGGTAGATATAGGTATATCTATTTAATGAAGCACAAGTCTGAAACGTTTGAAAAGTTCAAGCGATTTCAGAGTGAAGTTAAGAATCATCATAACAATAAGATCATGTTCCTACGATCTGATCAAAAGGGGATTTTCTGAGTTATGAGTTTGGCAATCACTTAAGACATTGTGGAATTGTTTCACAGTTGAGGCCACCTGGAACACCACAAGGTAATGGTGTGTCCGGACGTCGTAATCGAACACTATGAGATATGGTGCGATCTATGATGTCTCTTATCAATCTACCATTTTCATTTTGAGGTTATGCATTAGAGACAGCTGCATTCACTTTAGATAGGACACCATCTAAGTCCATTGAGACGATGTCGTATGAGCATTGGTTTGGCAAGAAACCAAAGTTGTCGTTTCTTAATGTTTGGGGTTGCGATGCTTTAGGCTTCAGCCGGAGAAGCTCGAACCCAAAAGCGTACAAACACATCTTCATAGGATACCCAAAGGTGACAGGTGGGTATACCTTCTATCTCAGATCCGAGGGCAAATTGTTTGTCGCTAAGAACGGGTCCTTCCTCGAGAAGGAGTTTCTCTCGAAAGAATTGAGTGGGAGGAAAATAGAACTTGATGAGGTTGTTGAACCTTTACTTCAACCAGAGAGTGATGCAACACAGAAAGATGTTTTCTGTGGCACCTACATCTGTTGAATAGGAAGTTAATGATAGTGATCATGAAGCTTCGGATCAAGTTGCTATCGAACATCGTAGGTCGACAAGGATATGTACTACTCCTGAGTGGTACGGTAATCCTGTCTTAGATATCATGTTGTTAGACAACAATAAACCTATGACCTATGGAGAAGCGATGGTGGGCCCGTATTCCAACAAATGGTTAGAAGCCATGAAATCCGAGATAGGATCCATATATCAGAACAAAGTATGGACTTTGGTGGACTTGCCCGATGATCGGCAAGCCATTGAGATAAATGGATCTTTAAGAAGAAGACGGACGTGGGCGGTGATGTTACCGTCTATGAAGCTCGACTTGTGGGAAAGAGTCTTTTCACAAGTTCAAGGAGTTGACTACGATGAGAATTTCTCACCCGTAGTGATGCTTAAGTCCATCGGAATCATGTTAGCATTAGCTGTATTTTTCGATTATGAAATCTAACAGATGGATGTCAAAGCAAGTTTTCTTACCAGTTTTCGTAAGAAAAAGTTGTATGTGATACAATAAAAGGTTTTGTCGATCCTAAGGATGCTAAAAGGTATGCTGGATCCAGCAATCCTTCTATGGACTAGAGCAAGCATCTCGGAATCGGAATATATGTTTTGATGGAGTGATCAAAGCTTTTAGGTTTATACAATGTTTGCTAGAAACTTGTATTTACAATAAAGTGAGTGGGAGCACTACAACATTTCTGATAAGTATATGTGGATGACATATTGTTGATCCGAAATGATGTAGAATTTCTGGAAAGCATATAGGGTTATTTGAAAGGTGTTCTTCAATGGAAAACCTGGATAAAGTTGCTTACATACTGGGCATCAAGATCTATAGAGATAGATCAAGACGCCTGATGATACTTTCAAAGAACGCACACCTTGACATGTTTTTGAAGGAGTTCAAAATAGATCAGTCAAATAAGGGGTTCTTACATGAGTTGTAAGGTGTGAAGTTGAGTAAGACTCAAAACTTGACCACGGCAGAAGAAAGAGGAAGGACGAAGGTCGTCCCCTATGCTCTTGTCATAGGCTCTATACGATATGCCATGCTGAGTACCACACCTGATGTGTGCCTTGCCACATGTCTGGCAAGATGGTACAAAGGTGATCTAGGACTGGACCACCAGATATTGGTCAAAATTATCCTTAGAAGAATAAGGAAATGTTTCTCGGTTATGGAGGTGATAAAGAGTTTGACGTAAAGAGTTACATCGATGCAAGATTAACACCTATCCGGATAGCTCTGAGTAGAGATACCGGATACGTATAATGGAGCAACAATTTGGAATAGCTCTAAGTGGAACGTGGTAGCAGCATCTATGATATAAAGTTTTGCGAAATACATAGGGATCTGAATATGGCAAGACTCGTTGACTACAACCTCTCTCACAAGCATAACATGATCAAACCCAGAACTCTTTGAGTGTTTATCACATAGTGATGTGAACTAGATCATTGAGTCTAGTAGACTCTTGGATGTTGGTCACATGGCGATGTGACCTGTGAGTGTTAATCACATGGCGATGTGAACTAGATTATTGACTCTAGTGCAAGTGGGAGACTGTTGGAAATATGCCCGAGAGGCAATAATAAATTGGTTATTATTATATTTCCTTGTTCATGATAATCGTTTATTGTCCATGCTAGAATTGTATTGATAGGAAACTCAGATACATGTGTGGATACATAGACAACAACATGTCCCTAGTAAGCCTCTAGTTGACTAGCTCGTTGATCAATAGATGGTTACGGTTTCCTGACCATGGACATAGGATGTCGTTGATAACGGGATCACATCATTAGGAGAGTGATGTGATGGACAAGACCCAATCCTAAGCCTAGCACAAGATCGTGTAGTTCGTATGCTAAAGCTTTTCTAATGTCAAGTATCATTTCCTTAGACCATGAGATTGTGCAACTCCCGGATACCGTAGGAGTGCTTTGGGTGTGCCAAACGTCACAACATAACTGGGTGGCTATAAAGGTACACTACAAGTATCTCCGAAAGTATCTGTTGGGTTGGCATGAATCGAGACTGGGATTTGTCACTCCGTCTAAACGGAGAGGTATCTCTGGGCCCACTCGGTAGGACATCATCATAATGTGCACAATGTGACCAAGGAGTTGATCACGGGATGATGTGTTACGGAACGAGTAAAGAGACTTGCCGGTAACGAGATTGAACAAGGTATCGGGATACCGACGATCGAATCTCGGGCAAGTATCATACCGATAGACAAAGGGGATTGAATACGGGATTGATTGAATCCTAGACGTCGTGGTTCATCCGATGAGATCATCGTGGAGCATGTGGGAGCCAACATGGGTATCCAGATCCCGCTGTTGGTTATTGACCGGAGAGTTGTCTCGGTCATGTCTGCATGACTCCCGAACCCGTAGGGTCTACACACTTAAGGTTCGATGACGCTAGAGTTATAGGGAAAGTATGTACGCGGTTACCGAATGTTGTTCGGTGTCCCGGATGAGATCCCGGACGTCATGAGGAGTTCCGGAATGGTCCGGAGGTAAAGATTGATATATAGGAAGTATCGTTTTGGCCACCGGAAGTGTTCCGGGCATCACCGGTAGTGTATCGGGACCACCGGAGGGGTCTGGGGGGGCACCAGGTGGGGACACCAGACCCGGAGGCATACATGGGCCAATAGTGGGAAGGGACCAGCCCCTAGATGGGCTGGGGCGCCTCCCCACCAAGGCCCATGCGCCTCAAGAGGAGAGGGGGCAAACCCTAGGCGCAGATGGGCCCTAAGGCCCACCCTAGGTGCGCCCCCCTCTCTCTCCCCCTTGGCCGCCTCCCAGATGGGATCTGGGGGCTGCCGCCGCCCCTAGGGAGGGAACCCTAGGTGGGGGCGCAGCCCCTCCCCTCCCCCTATATATACTTGAGGTTTGGGGCTGCCCAACACATGTGATTTGCTCTCCCTGTTGGCGCAGCCCTACCCCTCTCCCTCCTCGTCTCTCGTAGTGCTTGGCGAAGCCCTGCTGGAGTCCCGCACTCCTCCACCACCACCATGCCGTCGTGCTGCTGCTGGATGGAGTCTTCCCCAACCTCTCCTTCTCCCCTTGCTGGATCAAGGCGTAGGAGACGTAGCCGGGCTGTACGTGTGTTGAACACGGAGGTGCCGTCCGTTCGGCACTAGGATCATCAGTGATTTGGATCACGACGAGTACGACTCCATCAACCCCGTTGACTTGAACGCTTCCGCTTAGCGATCTACAAGGGTATGTAGATGCACTCTCCTTCTCCTCGTTGCTAGATTACTCCATAGATTGATCTTGGTGATGCGTAGAAAATTTTGAATTTCTGCTACGATCCCCAACATTACGATCACAATTACTTGGGCTTCAATGATTTGTGCTTCTTTTTAGGAGTGATTCTTAGTTGCTCATAGTGTGTGGCTTGTTATTTTCACACTTTCTTGTGCTTTGCCCTTTCTGGTTTCCTTCTGCGCCTTATTCTGCAACAGGGCAGATTCACAATGATGGGATGACTATCCTAATACAGTAGTAGCATCCCAACTCCACCAAGTGAAAACGGCTGGGCATTGCTCCTTTTTTTTGTAGCAATGGAGCTCCAAAGAAGAAATAAGGAACAATTCATCCAAAATAGAAAAAAATGTCAAGAAACAGGGCTGAATCTTGGAAGATACTCTAGTGTTGTTCCTCCACAGCGTTGAGCTCGTCCTCTTCTTCTCCTCCTGCATGATCATCCCCTCCTCGAATTGATCTCACATCTGAGCGAAGGTCTACTCCATCACCCCCTTCAGCATGCAAGCTCCCTCTTTTCATTCATCTCCTTTCTTGGACTTCTTCCTCTTTCTTAGCCCCGTTCCCAAAAAATCAAGAACCCTAACCCTAAAAAATTAGAAATTCATGGAGGAGGAAAGGGAAAGGTACTGGAGGAAGATCTTACCAGAGAGAATACCACCGGCGATGGAGATGGACGTCGGAGAAGGATGTTGCCGTCCCCGAT
>NC_041380.1:376994859-377008422 GCF_002162155.2 Triticum dicoccoides | reverse complement strand
CATCGCTGTCGCCGCCTCTGCAATCGTTGCCGGAGAGGATGGTCCGGGGTGAGAGGAACCATGTCGAGCCCACCCGCCGGTCGCTTAACTGCTCATAGGTCATAGCTGATTAGAAAAAAACAAATAGGTACATGGAGAATTGCTTAACCACTGCCATAAAGGTAAATTTACGGCAGTGCAACAGAATTTTATATCGGTCGAGATTTGCTTAACCAGAACATGCCTCGGTCGATGGACTTTTTTTTGCGAGGAGCTCGGTCGATGGACTGGGGTGAAGAATAGCTTATTCTTCACCCTGGGTCACTAATAGAGTTTATATATATATATATATATATATATATATATATATATATATATATATTTTTATCCTGTCAATCTCATCGCAGACGGTTAGTAATATGTATTCGACAGAGATCTTCTACATTATCGCCAATAGGTTGGTTTGTTGAACGGTGTGCCCTGACGAGCACACAATTCACAAAAAAGACCGTATGGGCTGTCTATAATGATCGCACACAATTCTGATCACCGACCTGTTTGCCGGGTATCACACACATCTTGTTACGCCGAATCGTTTGTGTTCACCTCACTCATCGCAAACGGTTCATCGGAGTGAACTATATGCCGTATATTGCACACACCTTGATCTGGCTTCCTGTTTCTGTTGTTCTGTTTCATTGCAAACAGTTCGTATAGATTAACCGTATGCCCCTCATCGCACAAGCAACTATAATCTGAACTGTGTTTGATGTATCATTCATCGCAAACGTTTTGCATCATTTCTGACGGTTTTCATACAACACCGTTTGCGATTATTGCATCACACACAGTTTCTTGAAGGGTCTCTGGTCGTAGTGTCGCGTTAGCAGCATCCCACAGTAGTGATCGTATTTGATCGCTCGCCCGTCGCACGCGACCTCATTTTACCGAGTGTGTGTGCCAGTAGGGCCTATCCCCGACGGTTTTCAGGTTGTGTGGGAAGGACCCCCCTATCACACACACCCACTGGGCGACGGTTCAGAATGCCGTCCCGGAAAGGGGTTAAAAACCGTTTGTATAGCACCTCGATGTACTAGTGAAGGGAAAACCTTCTTCTTAGCTTCATCTCCGGATAAACCTGCAAACTTAAATAATCCACAAATTTCATCCACATATATCAAGTGCATATCAGGATGTTCAGCTTCATCTCCTGCATAAGGATTAGCTAGTAGTTGTTCTATCACACCCGAAGGAATTTCATAACGGATATTTTTAGTAGGTGCAATAGGTTGAGGGGCAACTAATTGTTGTTCCGGTTGAGGTGAAGATACCACGAACAAACCCCCCAAAGGATTGTTCTCCATAGTAACAACTAACAATAAATTTCAGCACATAGTAATAATTTTTCCTTACCAAGAGCGCTTCACTCCCCGGCAATGGTGCCATAAAAGAGGCTTGATGACCCACAAGTATAGGGGAACAATCGTAGTCCTTTCGATAAGCAAGAGTGTCGAACCCAATGAGGAGCAGAAGGAAATGACAAGTGATCTTCAGCAAGGTAATCTCTGCAAGCACTGAAATTGTCGGTGACGGGTAGTTTGATAGCAAGATAATTTGTAACGATCAAGTAATGGTAACGGTAAATAAAGTGCAGCAAGGTAGCCCAATCCTTTTGAGGCAAAGGACATGCCAAAACAGCTCTTATAATAAGCAAAGCGTTGTTGAGGGTACACATGAATTTCATCTAGTCACTTTCATCATGTTGATTTGATTCATGTTCGCTACTTTGATAATTTGATATGTGGGTGGACCGGTGCTTTGGTGTTGTTCTTACTTGAACAAACCTCCTACTTATGATTAACCCCCTTACAAGCATCTGCAACTATGAGAAAAGTATTAAGATAAAATCTAACCATAGCATTAAACTTTTGGATCCAAATCAGTCCCTTATGAAGCAGCGCATAAACTAGGGATTAAGCTTTTGTCACTCTAGCAACCCATCTTCTAGTAACTACTCCACAATGTATTCCCTTAGGCCCTAATAAGGTGAAGTGCCATGTAGTCGACGTTCACATGACACCACTAAGGGAAACACAACATACGTATCATCAGAATATCGAACACATATCAAGTTCACATGATTACTTGCAACATGACTTCTCCCGTGACCTCAAGAACAAAAGTAACTACTCACGAATGATAATCACGCTCAGGATCGGAGGGGTATTAAACAGCATAATGTATCTGAACATATAATCTTCCACCAAATAAACCATACAGTAATCAACTACAAGATGTAATCAACAGTACTAGTCACCCACAAGTACCAATCTAAGGTTCCGGTATAAAGATCGAACACAAGAGATGAACTAGGGTTTGAGAGGAGATGGTGTTGTTGAAGATGTTGATGGAGATTGCCCTCCCCAAGATGGGAGAGTTGTTGTTGATGATGATGACGATGATTTCCCCCTCCGAGAGGGAAGTTCCCCCGGCGGAATCGCTCCGCCGGAGGGCAAAAGTGCTCCTGCCCAAGTTCCGCCTCAAGACGGCGATGCTTCGTCCTGAAATTCCCCTCCTGATTTTTTCTAGGTCAAAATGACCTATATACCAGAAGATGGGCACCGAAGGTGGCCCGAGGAGGGCACAACCCATCAGGGCGCACCTAGGGGCCCTAGCACGCCTAGGTGGGTTGTGCCCACCCGGTGGCCACCCTCTGGTAGTTATTTGCTCCAATAATTCTTAAATATTCCATAAAAAATCTCCGTGAAGTTTCAGCTTATTTGGAGATGTGCAGAATAGGTAACTCCGACGTGGCTTTTTCAGGTCCAGAATTCCAGCTGCCGGCATTCCCCCTCTTTGTGTAAACCTTGCATATTATGAGAGAAAATGCATTAGAAATACTCCAAAAAGCATTATTATGCATAAAAACATTATAAATATCATTAGGAAAACATGATGCAAAATGGACGTACCACTTCACCTAAGGGTTGTGAGCATACAACACTCTTAAATGGTGCTCATGCTTCCTCAAACTGCATGTGTATGATGCATATGTTCTCATCATAAACTTAATCTCTGAATTTCTTTTAAAATTCTACGCTAGGTGTCGCTGATGCGGCTTGAAACTGCCTCGGTATTTCCCAAAGAGGAAGGGATGATGCAGTACAGCTACGGTAGGTATTTCCCTCAGTTATGAAACCAAGGTATCAATTTAGTAGGAGAACCAAGCAACACTATGTAAACGGTACCTGCACACAAAGAACAAATCCTCGCAACCCAACACGTAAGAGGCGTTGTCAATCCCTCCTGGTAAAATGATAGATCGGTTTGTATAATTTTGGATAAATTGATCTCGCAAAAACACAAAAATAGAATAAAGAAAGAAAAAACGCGGCAAGGTATTTTTGTGTTTTAGAAATAATAGATCTGAAAACAAATGTGAATAAAAATAGATCTGAAAGCAATATGATAAAAGATAGACCCGGGGGCCGTAGATTTCACTAGTGGCTTCTCTCGAGAAAATAGCATACGGTGGGTAAACAAATTACTGTTGGGCAATTGATAAAAGATCAAATAATTATGACGATATCCAAGGCAATGATCATTATATGGGCATCACGTCCAAGATTAGTAGACTGACTCCTGCCTGCATCTACTACTATAACTCCACACATCAACCGCTATCCAGCATGCATCTACTGTATTAAGTTCCTGGATAAATGGAGTAATGCAATAAGAACGATGACATGATGTAGAAAATATCTATTCGTGTAGGAATATACCCCATCTTGTTATCCTTAATAGCAACGATACATGCGTGCCTAGCTGCCCCTTCTGTCACTGGAAGAGGATACCGCAAGATCGAACCCATCACAAAGCACCTTTTCCCATGGCAAGAAAAATCGGTCTAGTTGGTCTAACTAAACCAAAGATTCGAAGAATAAATACGAGGCTATAAATAATCATGCATATAAGAGATCAAAGAAGACTCAAAAAATATTCATGGATACAGATCTGATCATAAAATCAAAATTCATCGGATCCCAACAAACACATCGCAAAAAGGTTTACATCAAATAGATCTTCAAGAGACCATTGTATTGAGAAGCAAAAAGAGAGAAGAAGCCATCTAGCTACTGCCTACGGACCCTTAGGTCTATGGTGGACTACTCATGCATCATCGGAGAGGCACCAATGAGGATGATGAACCCCTCCGTGATGGTGTTAGATTGGATCTCGTGGTTCTGGAACATGCGGCGGCTGGAATTGTGTTTCGTCGACTCCCCTAAGTTTTCTGAAATATTTGGGAATTTATAGGGCGAAGAGGTAGTGCAGGAGACCTCCGCGGGGCCCACAACCCACATGGGCGCGCCCAGGTGTCTTGTGATCCCCATAGGGATCCCCTCTGGTGCTTTCTTGGCCCCCAAGGTGTCTTGTGGTCCAAAAAAGTCTCCAAAAAGTTTCGCTGCGTTTGGACTCCGTTTGGTACTAATATTCTGCGAAGCAAAAAATAGCAACTGGCACTGGGCACTATGTCAATAGGTTAGTCCCAAAAATGATATAAAGTTATTATGAAATGATTGTAAAACATCCGAAAATGATAATATAACATCATGGAACAATAAAAAATTATAGATACGTTGGAGACGTATCAGTCGCATACATTCTATATGCTCCTCTCCAGGGAATACAATTCCTACTGCAGTCTCTAAACCCTTGCAAGCATCTTTGTGTATAGCTAAACCTAGAGGTGTACCTATAATGTTGCGCAACTGCTGCATAAACTAGACCTAACTTTCCTCGGACTCTGCCTCCAACACACCAAATGCAACCGCGTAGCATGCTAGTTTCCATTCTAACCGCCAGCCGAAAAGCAAGCACATGATCAATCCTATTCGGTCGACATAAAGGATGAAAAATTCAGCAACCCAAATTGGTATGATTCAAGCGACCAGTGGTCAAATACTGCCTAATTTACGAGTTTGCTCATCAAATTGAGGGGAAACGACGCTTACCCATATGGAATCTATGAATTATCCGCCTCCGATTCGGCCCAATCATCTCCACGGTCGATGGGCCATAGGGCGTCCTCCCCCAACATCACTTCTTAATCCCAGATTTGGGGGGGGGTTGATGTGGCAGAGGCGTGGCGTCGCCGATGAACGAAATAGGGTTAGATGGTGGAGGGCACAACATCGTCAACGGAGGAGGAGGCGGGACGGGGTGATGGGGGAGTGGCTCGATCTGTTTTAGACAAGCTGCTCCGACGTGTCTCCTTGCGGCCCCACTCGTCAGCACATAGCGGTCAAAAGAGGACCCGGCCCTAAGCGGCCCACTCGTTAGCAGTTAATGATGAAGCCATTGACCCGACGGCAAACTTCCTGTTTGACCATTTATGAGAGTTTCAGATAAGAGGGTGGGGAAAAGTGAGCAAAAGTGTAGAGCATGGGGACAATTGAGCACAATTAAGGAATCAAGGGCACTATCATAAAAAACCTTATATTAAAGAATTTATTGAGAGAATCTCTGCTGCCCTATAAGAAACTAATATTTTGCAGACTTGCATGAAAGAAGAAATTGATGAAACTGCCAACTCATTAGATGAAAAAGACGAGGAGAAGAGCAAAGAACAAAAGAAGGAAGAGCAGATTAACACCCTGCCCTTTGCACATCCCACTTCAGAACCTCCGTACACTCTGCCATGGCCGCAGCTGCCGCCACCGGGTGACGCCGAACACCACCCGACACAACTTAAAACCGCCAGATCCGATGACTGACGAGACAAAGAGGCCACCTGCTTCCCAAGTTCCCAGCATCATTGATTAGAACACTATCGGCGGGGAAGAAATAAAGCCAAATTATTCTGACATGACATTGATCCCACCACCGATGCGCCACCTCTGTGAAGAACAAAGCCCAGCCTAACTACTCGTCGGAGCAACAACGCCAGGGTCCCCTTCGCCTCTCGTCGCTGGAGTGATTGCCGGAGGGGTAGAGGACCCACGGCCGCGCCAACGGAGATGGGGGCAAAACGATGGCCTCCCAGATCACCTTTCCAAGGGATGAGAAGGGAACGTGGGGCAAAACGGTTCAGGGATGAGTATGAATGGGTGCGATGCTGCCATGAGCCAAAACACAGTGATTTTGGCCTCGTATCACCTCCGGGAGCAAAGATGACCCAAGAGCCAGTCTGTACACTACTACGTGGAATCGTTGAGATTCGCACAATCCGTCCGAAAATTCCACGGACCCGTTCGGTCCCAGTGGGAATAGGGAACACCCTCCCCTGACTCGAACGCTAGAAGCCTAGAACCTTCTGGTCACCGACTCTTGCGGTGGCGGTCCACAAGGACCCCCCACCCGGTATCACACAGCGCCCCCACCACACGCAACGAATCCACGCCGTCCGCCACCCCTACCCCGCGGCGCCCTCCGCCGTTAAATGCCTCGCGTCCGCGGCCGATTTGCTTCTTCTTCTCCTCTCTTTCTTCTCTCTCCGAGCAAGGGAAGGAAGGTAAGAGGGAAAAAAAAACTCGCAAAGCTCACGCGCACACGGCAGAACCCAATCGCAGCCCACGCCCCCTGACCCGACCGGATCGAGCCTCGGCCGAGGGCATGGGCGGAGCAGGCGAAGGCGAGGGGGCCGGGAGCGAGTCCCCGCCCTCGGGGGCGCGGGCGACGCTCAACATCCGGTGCGCCAACGGCGCCAAGTTCACCCTGCAGGCGGACCTGGGCGAGACGGTCGGGGCGTTCAAGGAGGCCGTGGCCGCCAGCTGCGACGTGCCGGCGCCGCAGCAGCGCCTGATCTACAAGGGCCGGATCCTCAAGGACGAGCAAACCCTAGAAAGCTACGGTGCGTGCACACCACATGGATACGGGGAATAGGGTCGCGGTTTGGCTTCGGTGGGGTCGAATTGGCCGGCCCCGTGCGTGAATTGCAAATTTGCAATGCCCGTTTGTTGGTTGGGAGCGTGCTGGTGTGGATCAGATGCAACGGTATGCTTATGTGCCGCGTTAGCCGGTACTACACGGGTGACTGGTTGATGCCGGTAGAGAGTGCGGTGTGTTAGTGATAACGGATACCGTTGGCGTACATGTTTTATATAGCATAGAAGAAGGTGAAGCTGAAGGAAGCTTCCCTTGTCGCGGCATGAATTTAATTCCAAGCGTTACGGATTTTAGCTTCCGTTACTTGTGCATGTATCATTACATAGCTACAGGTGAAATCTAAAGAGATTTACTGGATTTGCTTGAGGTGGAGTGGGGAATTAGTATGTTAGCTTAAGGATCATCATAAGGAAGTTCCAGTATTTTTGTGTGTGAATTTTGGCATAGTGTTTGATTGTTGACTGTAGTTTGTAGAGTGTAGTAAATTTGTGTCAATTGATTGTTCAGTGTGTAAACTTTATGTTACTCTGGGGAAGTATGCAAAATTTGTTGATGTATTGTTAGTAAGTCACTGAAAATGTAGGGGAGCCTTGGCGCAGTGGTAAAGCTGCTGCCTTGTGACCATGAGGTCATGGGTTCAAGTCCTGGAAACAGCCTCTTACAGAAATGTAGGGAAAGGCTGCGTACTATAGACCCAAAGTGGTCGGACCCTTCCCTGGACCCTGCGCAAGCGGGAGCTACATGCACCAGGTTGCCCTTTATTGTTAGTAAGTCACTGTATTCTGGTAAACTGACAAAGCCTTCTGTGGAGTTTATAGTTGAATCCTAATGAAAATGCATAATGTTTTTTGTTCCTAAATGGTCGACTTCTTATTTTAAAAAATAGTGTCGTACAACCACAGTCACTGGAGTTATGGCATGTTTCCGTATTTTTTGACTATTATATTTCAGAATCACACACACATAGGGCACTAATGCTACACTTCGTGTTGGGAAAATGCAGGGAACAGTCTGCAAAAGACTGGCAGATGCTACATGCCTACATGCCCTTGCATGGAGCAAATGCTTTCCAATGAATTTGTTGCATCACTAACACTTTTCATGAAAAAACATTAAATTCCATCTTTGGATTTTATTTATTTATTTTGGGAGAAAACTGGTAATTCTTGTATGAGTCTGTAACAGTTGGCTTCTTCTGTTCCAAAATGTAATTATTTGGTTGGTTATTAGCAAATTATTGTATGATGAGATGAACGATGATTTGCGGTATAGTAGCAAGTTGCACTATCTTACTATATTACAAACTCCTGTATATGGTTTTGGCACATGCAAGGATGCAAATGCATTCGTTCTTTCTATGGTAATGTTGACCTGTCATTTAGATCTCTGTGTTATTAAGCATTTTTCTATGCTACTTGTATTTTCCAGGTGTTGAGACAGATCACACCATTCACTTGGTGCGAGGCGTTGCCCAACCAGCAGCATCAGGAGCACCTGCTGCATCAAGCCCCCAAGCTTCAACTACTCCTACCAGTGGCCCTGCAGGTGGTCTTGGAGGCTTATTTCCAGGCCTTGGTGCTACTGGAGCTGCTAGTGGCAGGCCAGCAGGTTTATTTGGGGCTGGACTTCCGGAATTAGATCAAATGCAGCAACAGTTGAGCCAGAATCCCAACCTTATGAGGGAGATAATGAACATGCCAATGATGCAGAGTCTCATGAATAACCCTGATCTAATACGCAATATGATTATGAATAATCCACAAATGCGTGATATTATTGATCGGAATCCAGATCTTGCTCATGTCCTCAATGACCCTAGTGTTCTCCGCCAGACCCTTGAAGCTGCAAGAAACCCTGAAATTATGAGGGAGATGATGCGGAACACAGACAGAGCAATGAGCAACATTGAAGCTTCCCCTGAAGGGTTTAATATGCTCCGGCGTATGTATGAAACTGTACAGGAGCCTTTTCTTAATGCAACAACAATGGGAGGGGGTGGGGAAGGCACCCCGGCCTCTAACCCGTTTGCAGCTCTTCTTGGAAATCAGGGGCCTAACCAAGCCGGCAATGCTGCTACAAATGCTCCAATTACCGGCCCAGAGTCCACAACAGGAACCCCTGTTCCAAATACTAATCCACTTCCAAACCCCTGGAGCAACAATGGTAGGTTCTAGTTATTTAGAGTTTTTTGTTTGTTTTGTTGTTGAATGTTGATAATTACATGTGGTAGTATTTTTATTCTCACTGCTGCTGATAATTGCCTGTGATACAATTTTATTTTCCCAGCTGGGGGTGCGCAAGGAACACCACGGTCAGGTCCTGCTGCTAGTACCAGGGCTGGTGCAACTGGTGGCCCAGGAGGGCTGGGTTCAGCAGATTTGAGCAGCCTGCTCGGTGGTCTTGGTGGGAATGCAAGAACTGGTGCTGCAGGTGGTCTAGGAGGGTTGGGTTCAGCAGATTTGGGGAGTATGCTTGGTGGTCCACCTGATGCTGCTCTTTTGAGTCAGATGCTGCAAAACCCTGCTATGATGCAGATGATGCAGAACATTATGTCTGACCCACAGTCAATGAACCAGGTCCAATATTTTTCAAAACTAGTTCTTTTATGATTTTTGGAGATGACCTTGGATCATTCTGTAACATTTGCTTGTCCCACAGTTGCTTAGCATGAACCCAAATGCACGTAGCCTGATGGAGTCAAACACTCAGTTGAGGGATATGTTCCAAAACCCAGAATTTCTTCGCCAGATGGCATCCCCAGAGGCTTTGCAGGTAAAATCTGTTGCGATGCAAGTTAACAACTGTTCTCGTATTTTATTTTATGATAATTTGTATTTGTTCTGCGCAGCAATTACTCTCATTCCAGCAGACACTGTCATCACAGCTTGGCCAAAATCAACCTAGCCAGTGAGTAACTCTAATTCAATAGCATCATTGTATCACCCCTTTTTTTATGAAATTAAATGAAATGGAGATTATGAAGTGCAGTTATGTTCATTTTTTGAGGGTGCAATTATGCGTTTGCTGAGTCATCTTTTTTTCTTTCAGGGCTGGTAACCTAGGAGGCAATGGCACAGGTAATTGTTCTTGATTATTATGTTCTTTATGCACAATCTCTTCTTCCTTGATATGGATTACGATGTCAGGTTTGATGTGAATGCTCCAGAGTTCTCTTATGTTGTTTGTAGTTGATCTCCTGTGTTCCTGCAAAAAAAAAAAACGATCTCCTGTGGCAAGAGTTGCTTTTCTATACACACTCTGCTTGGTTCATGTTCATAAAGTTTCTGCTCCGTGATTTGTTAGGATATACTGTTGTGGCATTAGAATCATTACCTGTCATTGATAACTCGAAACTACTAAGGCGATTTTCTTTTTTGCAAGATAATTACTGAATTAAACATTAGAAGTTGGAAATTCACAGAATCATTTGGCCTACAGTCAATTATCGATGCGTTCCTGATTCTGAATCATGTGATACGTTTCTTCAATGGAAATGGGTTGCCTCTGACCAAAATACTGTTCCACTCATTTGGATTTGTTAACTGAAAAATAGATTGTAGTTACATGCACCTTGATACCACCGCTATTGAGCCATTTTTATTTGTAATGTCTCTGATCTACTGTCCAGCTGCTTTGCGGTGCTACCTGGATATTGAACAGAATTTGTACGTAGTCTTGACTGCAGAGTGCTCAGTTCTGAAGCAAAACTAGATGTGCAGTGCAGAGATCTTAAGTTCTGTCTAGATAAACACATTTTATCAACAAATACAGGCACGCGGGGAAATGTTGGTCTGGACACCTTGATGGGCATGCTTAGTGGGCTTGGTGCTGGAGGTGGCTTAGGTGTACCAAATGCCTCCAATGGTTTGTATGCGCTGCCGTCTTGAGAATTTGCCTGCTCTTATTGCGTTCCGTCAGCTGATATTAGTTTCCCTGTTCTCAAAATTTCAGTGCCACCGGAGGAACTCTATGCAACGCAACTTGGCCAGCTCCAAGAAATGGGGTTCTTTGACACCGCAGAGAATATTCGGGCACTGATGGCCACTTCTGGGAACGTACATGCTGCTGTGGAGCGCCTTCTCGGGAACTTTGGCCAGTAGATAAAACGAGCCAGATGCTGCCCGTAATCTCCCTGTTTTAGCCAACAGGCAGTGTCCGTCTACAGTAAAAAAGACGGAATAATACAGTTAACTTTTTCCCGTACATGGTCGTCATGCCTTTGTTTTTTCTGAGTTGTATTGACAATTTGGATTGATGTACATACATATCAGATGATCCGGTGTTACCGCAAAGAATGTGGCTCTAGTTTTCCAAGTGTCAAGTCGACCCATCTTTTTTCTGAGATGCACACACAATAGAAACCCCAACAATGTAGGTGCACGTTTTTTGCTCAGTTTTTTTTAATCTTTTTCCCACATGCGGTAAAAGAGTAGGAAAGCTGTGATCGTCTTGGTTTAAAGATGAGTGGGTTAATAATTTTTTGCAGATGCTAATTTCCCGTGCGAAGAAAATTGCACAAACCATCACCTATTGGGGTCAAATTTGTATAGAAAACCTATTCTTTGCGTTTGTTGCACAAAACACCACCTAATCTGCTGCAATCTTTATCTTTATCTTTACCTAATATTAAAAGAAGAATTGTTTTTCAGTTCTTTTCGTTCATGGTGGGACCCATATAATTTTCGTATTTCTCAGGCTTCGTACGTCGCAGGCGTTTCCTCATGTGGGCGTTCTCCTGATTCATTGAGGACACAAAGTTTCAGCTAAAGATGTGGTTTTCTAAATATGTAATAAGTACTCGGTAGCACATGAATTTGCTAGTGTGGGGCGTCTGTACCCTGCAAACCACTGTGTAGAGTACGAGTCCGATGTTTCAGCCCATGTAGCTGCTTGTGTCGCGGGTGATTTACCCGGACACCATTAAGTAATAAAGCTATGCTTTGCCCAATTTTTTTTTTACAGGACACACAGAGCCTCAATGGGCTGGCCCATTAGTATACAAAACAGTCCGCGCCAGTAAAATAATTTCCAAGGAAAAATACTGTGATGGGAGGAATTAAACCCAGCCCGCTCACACTACAACACTCAAATGCTAACCACTAGACTAAACAAGACTAGGTGTTTAATTAGAACCACAAAATTTAAAATTAAGTACACAGTCGTGCCAGATATTGAGAGGAATATTTTTTTTAAGTGAATAAGTTTTAGAACGTGAAATTTTTGAAAGTTGTTAATAAAAAATTTAAAGCCAAACATTGTTTAAAGAACAATATTTGTCTTTTTACTTTTTTCTAAACCTGGGTATTTTTTAAAACACAAACAATTTTTTAAAAGTAGGATGTACTGTTGTCATTATTTCTGGAATTTGCAAACATTTGAAAAACACAAATATTTTTTGAACATTAAATTTGAAAAGGCAAACATTTTAATAAACATGTTTTTTTAAACTGGGAGGTACTATAGCTAAATTGTTTTAATCTATACCTATATTAATAAAACTTGGCAAAATTTTGAAATATGCCCACATGATGCTTTGTTTTACTTCACTTTATTAAACTAGGGACATGGAAGGAATCTTTTTCTCCGTCGCATCTTCACGTACAATCAGTCTCACTCGGTCAAGTGACTCCCGTCAAAATGCATGAGAAGTCCAACCAAGGTTTCATCCATGGTCTATGTGACACAAACTACTCAATTTACATGATGACATGGACATATATTATGTGCAGTGCTTTTCCCTATTATATTAGCCAGATGATAAAAAACTGGGTTCAACACTCTTGATCTTCGTCGGACACGAAGGCGGCTCAACAATCCAGCTATTGGACCTTGCCAACCTTGATTAGTGATAACTGGTACTGCGACCACCGGTGACGAGGACGGTAAAGATGACAAACGGAAACGTGTGTCTGTTGTTATATTGAAATGGAGGATGTGGACCTGAGGATGAGGTATTAGTCACGTTTACTATGTTATGGGCATGAGGGTGAGGTCTTTAGCCATACTTAGTGGGCAAGGGTTGTTTTCTCCCGTTGCAACGCACGGGCATGTTTTCTAGTTAGCTCTAATCCATCATTTGATGTGGTTCACATGGTAGGTCCTGCTTATAAGTGTACATGCTGCGGAAAAAATGCCGCATTAGTCGGCTTGGACTAAAAAAAATCTAATATCTCCCAAAATATGGTCAAATTGAGTTGAAACTTCCAAATCAATACTTGGGTACACACATATTATTTGTTTTCTTAAAAATATAGAATTATGAAAAAAATGATTGAGCCATGAAACTGCCAATATCTCCCAAACATGTCCAAATAAGCTAAACAGTTGTCAAATTGGTAAGGGAACCGATTGGCATCAACCGCACAATCAAGGCGCTACGTCAACTACCGTTAGATCAAAATTGTGCATCTCTTGCATGTTTTAATCCGGCCGAGTCTCCCACCCAACATTCATTGTATTCTGCAACATTACCTATGTTGCAGACGTTTCTTCCACAATAATACCTACATTGCAAAAAAGTGAAGACGGAACAAAAAATTCAACATCTCCTCTGTTGCAAAAAAACTGCCGAAAAAAACTACAACAAGACCTCTGTTGCAAAAAAAAAAAAACTGCAACAAGACCTTTGTTGCAGTGGTGGAGGCGTCGCTTGGCCGCTTGATGCGCCAAATCCGACGGCTCGCGACCCGACCAATG
>NC_041380.1:376971764-376994708 GCF_002162155.2 Triticum dicoccoides | reverse complement strand
TATATGATTTACCTATTTCTATTTTTAAATGTTAAGTTATAAACCAATAATTGTAACTAGCAATTAAAATTGTTCATATTGGTAGTTTTATTGGTCGGCTGATGTCATAGGTTTTTCTTTGCCATGTGTGAACTTACAAGCGGAATCTACTCATCAGTAATGATGTCAGTATAGTCAAATGATAGCTTAGAGGTTACTGCAATGGGTTACACCAATAGATGGTACATGTGGGTTGGAGGTAGGGAATGAAACGGACGATGTCCTTTGATAGTAGAGATGAAGACACCGCTAGGTCCTCTTTGATTTGTAGGAATCTCAAAATGTAGGAATAGAAAAATACAGGATCAGAATGGTATGCCCACTTGAATATTATAGGATTAGCCTACAGTATTTGATGCCATGTAAAATACAAACAAATTATATAAAAAAGGTTGAAATGGACACTAGATTTCTAATTAAATATACCACACATGATTTCTTAGATTTTTTCCCCATAGAATTCAATCCTATGAATCAAATGAACAACGTAGAATTCTTTTCTAAAGATTCCAACCCTCCATAATCCTATGGAATTCATTTGACTCAAAGGTGAAGGACCCATTTGTTCCACGTTTTTGAAGCGTGAGTAGTGTTGGAATACAATTGTATGGAGATAGGACTAGTATTTTGTTGAGGAACGCAATATTTGAAAATTTTATCTACGATCACACAAGATCTATCTAGGAGATGCATAGCAACGAGACGGGAGAGTGTGTCCAAGTACCCTCGTAGACCGAAAGCGAAAGCGTTTAGTAATGCGGTTGATGTAGTCGAACGTCTTCGCGATCCAACCGATCCAAGCACCGAACGTACGGCACCTCTGTGTTCAGCACACGTTCAGCTCGGTGATGTCCCTCGAACTCTTGATCCAGTTGAGCCCGAGGGAGAGTTCCGTCAGCACGACGGTGTGGCGACGGTGATGATGAAGTTTACAAGCGCAGGGCTTCGCCTAAGCACTATGACAATATGACCGAGGTGTGTAACTGTGGAGGGGGGCACTGTTGGAAATATGCCCTAGAGGCAATAATAAATTGATTATTATTATATTTCCTTGTTCATGATAATCGTTTATTATCCATGCTAGAATTGTATTGATAGGAAACTCAGATACATGTGTGGATACATAGACAACACCATGTCCCTAGTAAGCCTCTAGTTGACTAGCTCGTTGATCAATAGATGGTTACGGTTTCCTGACCATGGACATCGGATGTCGTTGATAACGGGATCACATCATTAGGAGAATGATGTGATGGACAAGACCCAATCCTAAGCATAGCACTAGATCGTGTAGTTCGTATGCTAAAGCTTTTCTAATGTCAAGTATCATTTCCTTAGACCATGAGATTGTGCAACTCCCGGATACCGTAGGAGTGCTTTGGGTGTGCCAAACGTCACAACGTAACTGGGTGGCTATAAAGGTACACTACGAGTATCTCCGAAAGTGTCTGTTGGGTTGGCACAAATCGAGACTGGGATTTGTCACTCCGTGTGACGGAGAGGTATCTCTGGGCCCACTCGGTAGGACATCATCATAATATGCACAATGTGACCAAGGAGTTGATCACGGGATAATGTGTTATGGAACGAGTAAAGAGACTTGCCGGTAACGAGATTGAACAAGGTATCGGGATACCGACGATCGAATCTCGGGCAAGTATCGTACCGATAGACAAAGGGAATTGTATACGGGATTGATTAAGTCCTTGACATCGTGGTTCATCCGATGAGATCATCGTGGAACATGTGGGAGCCAACATGGGTATCCAGATCCCGCTATTGGTTATTGACCGGAGAACGTCTCGGTCATGTCTGCATGTCTCCCGAACCCGTAGGGTCTACACACTTAAGGTTCGATGACGCTAGGGTTATAAAGGAAGTTTGTATGTGGTTACCGAATGTTGTTCGGAGTCCCGGATGAGATCCCGGACGTCACGAGGAGTTCCGGAATGGTCCGGAGGTAAAGATTTATATATAGGAAATCCTGTTTCGGCCATCGGGACAAGTTTCGGGGTCATCGGTATTGTACCGGGACCATCGGAAGGGTCCCGGGGGTCCACCGGGTGGGGCCACCTGCCCCGGGGGGGCCACATGGGCTGTAGAGGGTGCGCCTTGGCCTACATGGGCCAAGGGCACCAGCCCCAAGAGGCCCATGCGCCTAGGGTTTGAAGAAAGGAAGAGTCCCACAAGGGGAAGGCACCCCTAGGTGCCTTGGGGGGGAGGGAAACCTCCCTTGGCCGCCGCCCCCTAGGAGATTGGATCTCCTAGGGCCGGCGCCCCCCCCCTTGGGCTCCCTATATATAGTGGGGAAGGAGGGCCTCTCAAGACACACCTTTTGCCTTTGGTGCAGCCCTCCCCTTCTCCCAAGTACTTCTCCTCTCCCGTGGTGCTTGGCGAAGCCCTGCAGGATTGCCACGCTCCTCCACCACCACCACGCCATTGTGCTGCTGCTGAATGGAGTCTTCCTCAACCTCTCCCTCTCTCCTTGCTGGATCAAGGCGTGGGATACATCGTCGGGCTGTACGTGTGTTGAACGCGGAGGTGCCGTCCGTTCGGCACTAGGATCATCGGTGATTTGGATCACGACGAGTACGACTCCATCAACCCTGTTCACTTGAACGCTTCCGCTTAGCGATCTACAAGGGTATGTAGATGCACTCTCCCTCCCCTCGTTGCTGGTTTCTCCATAGATAGATCTTGGTGACACGTAGGAAAATTTTGAATTTATGCTACGTTCCCCAATAGTGGCATCATGAGCTAGGTCTATGCGTAGTTTCTATGCACGAGTAGAACACAAAGAAGTTGTGGGCGTTGATTTTGTTCAATATGCTTGCCGTTACTAGTCTTATCTTGATTCGACGGTATTGTGGGATGAAGCGGCCCGGACCAACCTTACACGTATGCTTACGTGAGACCGGTTCCACCGACAAACATGCACTAGTTGCATAAGGTGGCTGGCGGGTGTCTGTCTCTCCCACTTTAGTCGGATCGGATTCGATGAACAGGTTCCTTATGAAGGGTAAATAGAAATTGGCATATCACGTTGTGGTCTTTGCGTAGGTAAGAAACGTTCTTGCTAGAAACCCATAGCAGCCACGTAAAACATGCAAACAACAATTAGAGGACGTCTAACTTGTTTTTGCAAGGTATGCTATGTGATGTGATATGGCCAAAGGATGTGATGAATGATATATGTGATGTATGAGATGATCATGTTCTTGTAATAGGAATCACGACTTGCATGTCGATGAGTATGACAACCGGCAGGAGCCATAGGAGTTGTCTTAATTTATTTATGACCTGCGTGTCAACATAAACGTCATGTAATTACTTTACTTTATTGCTAACCGTTAGCTGTAGTAGTAGAAGTAATAGTTGACGAGACAACTTCAAGAAGACACGATGATGGAGATCATGGTGTCATGCCGGTGACGATGATGATCATGGAGCCCCGAAGATGGAGATCAAAAGGAGCAATATGATATTGGCCATATCATGTCACTATTTGATTGCATGTGATGTTTATCATGTTTATGCATCTTGTTTGCTTAGAACAACGGTAGTAAATAAGATGATCCCTCATTAAAATTTCAAGAAAGTGTTCCCCCTAACTGTGCACCATTGCGACAGTTCGTTGTTTCAAAGCACCACGTGATGATCGGGTGTTTGATTCAGACGTTCACATACAACGGGTGTAAGACAGATTTACACACGCGAAACACTTAGGTTGACTTGACGAGCCTAGCATGTGTACAGACATGGCCTCGGAACACAAGAGACCGAAAGGTCGAGCATGAGTCGTATGGTAGATACGATCAACATGAAGATGTTCACCGACGTTGACTAGTCCGTCTCATGTGATGATCGGACACGGCCTAGTTGACTCGGATCATGTAATCACTTAGATGACTAGAGGGATGTCTATCTGAGTGGGAGTTCATAAGATGAACTTAATTATCCTGAACATAGTCAAAAAGGGGCTTCACAAATTATGTCGTAGCTCACGCTTTAGTTCTACTGTTTAGATATGTTCCTAGAGAAAAATTAGTTGAAAGTTGATAGTAGTAATTATGCGGACTAGGTCCGTAAACTGAGGATTGTCCTCATTGCTTCATAGAAGGCTTGTGTCCTTAATGCACCGCTCAGTGTGCTGAACCTCGAACGTTGTCTGTGGATGTTGTGAACATCTGACATACACGTTTTGATAACTACGTGATAGTTCAGTTAAACGATTTAGAGTTGAGGCACCGAAGACGGTTTTGAAACGTCGCGAAACATATGAGATGCTTCGAGGGCTGAAATTGGGATTTCAGGCTCGTGCCCACGTCAAGAGGTATAAGACCTCCGACGATTTTCTTAGCCTGCAAACTAAGGGAGAAAAGCTCAATTGTTGAGCTTGTGCTCAGATTGTCTGAGTACAACAATCATTTGAATCGAGTGGGAGTTGATCTTCCAGATAAGATAGTGATGTTTCTCCGAAGTCATTACCACCAAGCTGCTAGAGCTTCGTGATGAACTATAATATATCAGGGACATATATGATGATCCTTAAGATATTCACGATGTTTGACACCAAAGTAGAAATCAAGAAGGAGCATTAATTGTTGATGGTTGGTGAAACCACTAGTTTCAAGAAGGGCAAGGGCAAGAAGGGATACTTCATGAAACGGCAATTCAGCTGCTGCTCTAGTGAAGAAACCCAAGGTTGAACCCAAACCCGAGACTAAGTGCTTCTGTAATAAGGGGAACAACCACTGGAGTAGAATTACCCTAGATACTTGGTAGATGAGAAGGCTATCGATAGAAGTATATTGGATATACATTATGCTAATGTGTACTTTACTAGTACTCCTAGTAGCACCAGGGTATTAGATACCGGTTCGGTTGCTAAGTGCTAGTAACTCGAAATAAAAGCTACTGAATAAATGGAGACTAGCTAAAGATGAGCTGACGATATGTGTTGGAAGTATTTCCAAGGTTGATCAAATATCGTACGCTCCCTCTACCATCGAGATTGGTGTTTGCGTTGAGCATAGACATGATTGGATTATGTCTATCGCAATACGGTTATTCATTTAAGGAGAATAATGGTTACTCTGTTTATTTGAATAATACCTTCAATGGTCTTGCACCTAAAATGAATGGTTCATTGAATCTCGATCAGAGTGATACACATGTTCATGCCAAAAGATATAAGATAGTAATGATAGTACCACCTACTTGTGGCACTGCCACTTAAGTCATATCGGTATAAAACGCATGAAGAAGCTCCATGTTGATGGATTTTTGGACTCACTCACTTTTGAAAGGATTGAGACATGCAAACCATGTTTTTTTGGTAGATATGCATGAAGAAACTCTATACAGATGGATCGTTTGGACTCACTTGATTTTGAATCACTTGAGACATGCAAATCATACCACATGGGCAAGATGACTGAAAAGCCTCGTTTTCAGTAAAATGGAACTAGAAAGCAACTTGTTGGAAGTAATACATTTTGATGTGTGCAGTCCAATGAGTGCTGAGGCGTGTAGTGGATATCGTTATGTTCTTACTTCACAGATGATTTGAGTAGATGTTGAGTATATTTACTTGATGAATCACGAGTCTGAATTATTGAAAGGTTCAAGTAATTTCAGGGTGAAGTTGAAAGATCGTCGTGACAAGAGGATAAAAGATCTATGATATGATCATAGAGATGAATATCTGAATTACGAGTTTGGCACAGAATTAAGACATTGTGGAAATTGTTTCACAACTAATACAACCTGGAACACCATAGTGTGATGGTGTGTCCGAACATCATAACTGCACCCTATTGGATATGATGCATACCATGATGTCTCTCATTGAATTACCACAATAGTTTTATGGGTTAGGCATTGGAGACAACCACATTCACTTTAAATAGGGCACCACGTAATTCCGATGAGATGACACCGTATGAACTATGGTTTAGAGAAACCTAAGCTGTCATTTCTTAAAAGTTTGGGGCTGCGACGCTTATATGAAAAAGTTTCACGCTGATAAGCTCAAACCCAAAGCGGATAAATGCATCTTCATAGGACACCCAAAACAGTTGGGTATACCTCCTGTCTCAGATCCAAAAGCAATAAGGGATTGTTTCTAGAATCGGGTCCTTTCTCGAGGAAAATTTTCTCTCGAAAGAATTGAGTGGGAGGATGGTGGAGACTTGATGAGGTTATTGAACCGTCTCTTCAACTAGTGAGTGGCAGGGCACAGGAAGTTGTTCCTGTGGCACCTACACCAATTGAAGTGGAAGCTTATGGTATTGATCATGAGACTTCGGATCAAGTCACTCCCAAACCTCGTAGGATGACAAGGATGCGTACTACTTCTGAGTGGTACGTAATCCTGTCTTGGAAGTCATGTTGCTAGACAACAATGAGCCTACAAGCTGTGGAGAAGCGATGGTGGGCCCGGATTCCGATAAATGGCTCGAGGCCATAAAATTCGAGAGAGGATCCATGTATGGAAACAAAGTGTAGACTTTGACAGAACAGCTCAATGGTCGTGAGGCTGTTGAGTACAGATGGATTTTAAAAGGAAGACGGACAATGATGGTAAATGTCACCATTAAGAAAGCTCGACTTGTCGTTAAGATGTTTTCTGACAAGTTCAAGGAGTTGACTACGGTGAGACTTTCTCACTCGTAGCGATGCTAAGAGTCTGTTGGAATTATATTAGCGATTACTGCATCATTTATGAAATCTTGCAGATAGGATGTCAAAACATTGTTTCCTCGACTATTTTCTTGAGGAAAGGTTGTATGTGATACAACCGGAAGGTTTTGTCAATCCTGAAAGATACTAATAAGTATGCAAAGCTCCAGTAATCCTTCTAGGGACTGGAGTAAGCATCTCGGAGTTGGAATGTAAGCTTTGATGATGATCAAAGATTTTGGGTTTATACAAAGTTTATGAGAAACTTGTATTTCCAAAGAAGTGAGTGGGAGCACTATAGAATTTCTGATGAATATATGTTGTTGACATATTGTTGATCAGAAATGACGTAGAATTTCTGGAAAGCATATAGGGTTATTTGGAAAGTGTTTTTCAATGGAAAGCCTGGATTAAGCTACTTGAGCATTGAGCAACAAGATCTATAAGGATAGATAAAAACGCTTAATGGTACTTTCAAATGAGCACATTCCTTGAAATCTTGCCTGAGATGTAAGGTATGAAGTTAAGACTTAAAGCTCGACCACGGCAAAATGGAGAGAAAGGACGAAGGTCGTCCCCTATGCTTAAGACATAGGCCCTATAGTATGCTATGCTGTGTACCGCACCTGAAATGTGCCTTGCCATGAGTCAGTCAAGGGGTACAAGAGAGATCCAAGAATGGATCACAAGACAGTGGTCAAAGTTATCCTTAGTAACTAGTGGACTAAGGAATTTTCTCGATTATGGAGGTGGTAAAAGAGTTCATCGTAAAGGGTTACGCCGATGCAAACTTTGACACTAATCCAGATTATTCTGAGTAGTAAACTAGATTCGTATAGTAGAACAGTTATTTGGAATAGCTCCAAATAGAACGTGGTAGCTGCATCTAGGAGATGACATAGAGATTTGCGAAGTACATACGGATCTGAATGTTGCAGACCCGTTGACTATAACCTCTCTCACAAGCATAACATGATCAAACCCAGAACTCATCGAGTGTTAATCACATGGTAAATGTGAACTACATTATTGACTCTAGTAAACTCGTTGGGTGTTAGTCACATGGGGATGTGACCTTGAGTGTTAATCACATATCGATGTGAACTAGATTATTGACTCTAATGCAAGTGGGAGACTGTTGGAAATATGCCCTAGAGGCAATAATAAATTGATTATTATTATATTTCCTTGTTCATGATAATCGTTTATTATCCATGCTAGAATTGTATTGATAGGAAACTCAGATACATGTGTGGATACATAGACAACACCATGTCCCTAGTAAGCCTCTAGTTGACTAGCTCGTTGATCAATAGATGGTTACGGTTTCCTGACCATGGACATCAGATGTCGTTGATAACGGGATCACATCATTAGAAGAATGATGTGATGGACAAGACCCAATCCTAAGCATAGCACTAGATCGTGTAGTTCGTATGCTACAGCTTTTCTAATGTCAAGTATCATTTCCTTAGACCATGAGATTGTGCAACTCCCGGATACCGTAGGAGTGCTTTGGGTGTGCCAAACGTCACAACGTAACTGGGTGGCTATAAAGGTACACTACGGGTATCTCCGAAAGTGTCTGTTGGGTTGGCACAAATCGAGACTGGGATTTGTCACTCCGTGTGACGGAGAGGTATCTCTGGGCCCACTCGGTAGGACATCATCATAATGTGCACAATGTGACCAAGGAGTTGATCACGGGATGATGTGTTACGGAACGAGTAAAGAGACTTGCCGGTAACGAGATTGAACAAGGTATCGGGATACCGACGATCGAATCTCGGGCAAGTATCGTACCGATAGACAAAGGGAATTGTATACGGGATTGATTAAGTCCTTGACATCGTGGTTCATCTGATGATATCATTGTGGAACATGTGGGAGCCAACATGGGTATCCAGATCCCTCTATTGGTTATTGACCGGAGAACGTCTCGGTCATGTCTGCATGTCTCCCGAACCCGTAGGGTCTACACACTTAAGGTTCGATGATGCTAGGGTTATAAAGGAAGTTTGTATGTGGTTACCGAATGTTGTTCGGAGTCCCGGATGAGACCCCGGACGTCACGAGGAGTTCCGGAATGGTCCGGAGGTAAAGATTTATATATAGGAAATCCTGTTTCGGCCATCGGGACAAGTTTCGGGGTCATCGGTATTGTACCGGGACCACCGGAAGGGTCCCGGGGGTCCACCGGGTGGGGCCACCTGCCCCGGGGGGGGCCACATGGGCTGTAGGGGGTGCGCCTTGGCCTACATTGGCCAATGGCACCAGCCCCAAGAGGCCCATGCGCCTAGGGTTTCAAGAAAGGAAGAGTCCCACAAGGGGAAGGCACCCCTAGGTGCCTTGGGGGGGAGGGAAACCTCCCTTGGCCGCCGCCCCCTAGGAGATTGGATCTCCTAGGGCCGCCCCCCCCCCTTGGGCTCCCTATATATAGTGGGGAAGGAGGGCCTCTCAAGACACACCTTTTGCCTTTGGTGCAGCCCTCCCCTTCTCCCAAGTACTTCTCCTCTCCCGTGGTGCTTGGCGAAGCCCTGCAGGATTGCCACGCTCCTCCACCACCACCACGCCATTGTGCTGCTGCTGGATGGAGTCTTCCTCAACCTTTCCCTCTCTCCTTGCTGGATCAAGGCGTGGGAGACATCGTCGGGCTGTACATGTGTTGAACGCGGAGGTGCCGTCCGTTCGGCACTAGGATCATCGGTGATTTGGATCACGACAAGTACGACTCCATCAACCCCGTTCACTTGAACGCTTCCGCTTAGCGATCTACAAGGGTATGTAGATGCACTCTCCCTCCCCTCGTTGCTGGTTTCTCCATAGATAGATCTTGGTGACACGTAGGAAATTTTGAATTTATGCTACATTCCCCAACAGGCACTGCACACGGCTAAGAGAAACTTTGGTGTGTCTTTAGGGTGCCCCTCTCCCACGTATATAAAGGGAGGAGGAGAGGAGGCCGGCCATAGGGGTGGCACGCCATAGGGAGGAGTCCTACTTGGACTCCTGGTCCAAGTAGGATTCAGCCCCCCTTTCCTATTCCAACTAGGAGGAGGGAAGGGGAAGGAGGGGAGAAGGAAGGAGGGGGCGCCGCCCCCTCCTAGTCCAATTCAGACCATCCCATGGGGGGGGGGGCGACCACCCCTTGAGGCCCGTCTCTCCTTTCCCCTAATGCCCATTAAGGCCCATTACTCTTCCGGGGGGTTTCGGTAACCTCCCGGTACTCCGGAAAATACCTGAAACACTTCGGAACCATTCCAGTGTCCGAATATAACCTTCCAATACATCGACCTCTATGTCTCGACCATTTTTAGACTCCTCGTCATGTCCGTGATCTCATCTGGGACTCTGAAAAAACTTCGGTACATCAAATCACATAACTCATAATAGAAATCGTCATCGAGCGTTAAGCATGCGGACCCTACGGGTTCAAGAACTATATAGACATGACCGAGACACATCTCCGGTCAATAACCAATAGCGGAACCTGGATGCTCATATTGGCTCCTACATATTCTACGAAGATCTTTATCGGCCAAACCGCATAACAACATACGTTGTTCCCTTTGTCATCGGTATGTTACTTATCCGAGATTCGATTGTCGGTATCATCATACCTAGTTCAATGTCGTTACCGGCTGTTGACACTAGATTTTGACACGGCCAAGAACTTAATTAAGATGGCCTCAAATGGAGAAGTGCTCAAAGTGAGAAAGTTTCGTATCGTCAAAAAGAGAAACTTTCATATTTGGGCCATAGCCATCCGGTCTCATCTCTAAGGCCGAAGTTGTGTTTGAAGTACTTAAATTTTATATTCAGAACACTATTCAGCTTATTACGCCCCCAAGATGACCTTATATGAGAAATGTTTCTACACGGATTGTCTTCGTCTCGTCGAGACGATCGATTTCGATATAAAAAACATCTAAATCGGAGTTCATATGCAAAAGTTAGAGCCAAAACAGTGTGCTGCATAAGTTTGCCCCGGAAGTTCCGGGCAAAACTCCCGGGGAGGTTCTGGGCTAAACCGAAAGTTTGCACGCGGTGTGCCCCCAAAACTGGAATTTTAACATTGTTTGCAGATTTGCGGGGCCGATTTCAATATCAAGATGACCTCGGATGTAAAAGTGATTAATTGAAGAGTTTTTCTCCATTGCAAGATCTACAACTTTGCTTTTGGGACCATCGTCATCCGAAGTAGTATGCGGCCTGCAGATTCAGTGCAAGAGAGCTACTTGATATAATTTCAGTCCGGAAGTTCCGGGCCAGACCGGAAGTTCCGACCCTCGTAGTCCGAGTTAGGGTAACTTTTGATGATTTGGACGTGATTTGAGTCCTTTTCTTGTATGGAAAGTCCAGCCGCCTCATATATATGTAAGGGGTGACGGCCGATTGAACAACACACAATCGATCTATCAATATATCATCTTTTTACCTTTACCTTTATCTCTCTCCCTTGTTCTTCTTCTTCCTCGTTCTTCGTTTGTTCTTCGTTTGCAGGGCGGCGAACTTCGAGGCCCTAGGGGCTATCAGGTCGACATAGAGCAGCCCATAGCCGCCGCAAGCCCTGACGGGGTCCCTCCCGGGCGTGTGGGGTTTCGGGCCTCAAAAGCACTCGCCGGATTGCTTGCGTACCGCGCTTCCGGACGGGTCTCCTTCGACGCGAGCTGCGGTGCATCACCCTCGGCGTTGGAGGTACACGGTGACGTGTTCGTGTGCGGACACACTTTTTGGCGACTCCGCTGGGGACACGTCAATCCGGCGGGTGCTTTTGACGTGAGCCGCGGTGCATCACCCTCGGCGTCGGAGGTACACAGTGACGTGTTCGTGTGCGAACACACTTTTTGGCGACTCCGCTGGGGAAGAAGCTTTGAACAGTCTCCAGCCCGTTTTTGCTACGAAGAGATCGTCATCTAGGGTTTGCAATCTACAAAGGTAATATGAATACCCAATTCCCTACTGTAGATGTAGATAATTCATATGATGTTACTAGAGCGTTCAATGATTATACTCTATCGGCCAGCCCTAGTTTTTTCAATAAGGCATCTAATTACATGCATAGGCCGATTCAAAGTAATTTACATGTTTCAACTTTTTATGATACTAGTAACATACCACATATGTATCCTAACTCTCATGCATCGGCAACCCCACAAATCCATATGCCAATGAACCACATGATGGGTTCGGTTAATTGATTTGGAACAACTCATGTTAAAATTTCCAATAGCATACAAGAAAGTGTTTCACCTTTTTATTCATCGTCAACTAATTTGCAGTATGTGAATCCAACCTTGCCGAGGGATGGGAGAATTGGCCATGCTACTACTAGCTATTCGGCCAGTTACTCTCAATCATCATATGCTACACCTCATTTTAGTAATTTTTCAGCACCGTATGCAACTGTAGATGTTCATAATTCGGCCCCGCATCTTCATGGTCATAGCCGAATAAGTGAAAATTTTACAGGAACACATGTGCCGTCATCAAATACTGTAGCATATAATGCATACTCTACGCAATTCGAGAATTTCGGCAACACTCACGAATCATTGCCGAAAGAATCTGAAAGTATTGTGGAGCAATCCCTTCCAGAAGCGCTTGTGGCTGCGATAAAAAAGAGCTTGGCACAAAACAAGAAAATTAGTGCTCTTTGCCTTGAACAATATGAAAAGGGGTTGTTTCCTGATTATGCTGCAATAAAGGCTAGAGTTTTGCAAGAAGATGAAACTATATGCATTGATAGAATTGGCGAAAGAGCATATGGTTATACAGCAGTGCATACACCTCCACCCAGTACTGCAACATATTATACACCCCCTACACAATTGCAAAATTTCGGCAACACTAACACTTCATTGCCGAAAGATTCTAGAAGCGTTGGGGGGCAAACTAATCTAGAGCGGGCTGAGATTGAGAGGGGAGTTAAAGCTTTGCGCGATAGGGTGCAAGTACTTCGCCAAGAGAGAATTGATAGGGAATTAGCTCAAAGAAAAGAACTGTTGCCAATTGATATAACCGGTGAAAAGAATGATGATTCGGAAACTAAAAGTGCTTCGGTTGAAAAAGCCGAATCAAGTAGTATATATTCCGAATCCATCAAATCCAAAGAGGCAAACATTGTTGAGAAAGGGCATGGGAAGTATAACAAGACAACCATATTTGATTTTTCTGAAGTGAATGGAACCTACTTCCTGCCCTGTGAGTTTCGTGCCATAGAAATTGGTGAGCTTTAAGAACAAGAACAAGTAGCCGAAGAAAGTTTGGTGGACGAAGATCTTCAAACTAATGATGCACGAAACCAAGAGAAAGATGAAGACAAGGCATTGGGGAGCTATCCGAAGGCGGAGCAAGATATTCTTCAAGTCACACCATCATCATGCTCTCCCAACATATTTGAAGAGATATGTCTAGCAAGTAATTTACCTATTTTCAGATTTGGTCACAACTTTATTGTTGATGCATCTATTAGAAAAATTATAATAAGTAATTTTCAAAGACCAATGGAGAAGGGAAATTTACTTGTTAGCAATAAAATTGTTACTAAGCATATCGGTCAATATATTGTACCATTCAAAGAGACCGATAGTGACTTATCACTTGTAACGCCCTCGATGCGGCTATATCTCCCACGTGTCGAAGCACGACTTAGAGGCATAACCGCATTGAAAGCAATGTCGCAAGTGAGGTAATCTTCACACAACCCATGTATAATACATAAGGGAAAGAGATACCTAGTTGGCTTACAATCGCCACTTCACACAAATACATGAATAAAGCATTACATCATCCAAATACAATCAAGGTCCGACTACGGAACCAAAATAAAAGAAGAACCCCAAATGCGACAAGGTCCCCGATCGACCCCAACTGGGCTCCACTACTGATCAACTGGAAGCGGAACAACATAAAGGACACGATCTTCATCGAGCTCCTCCTTGAGCTTGGTTGCGTCATATGCACGGTTCAACGGCACCTGCAAGCTGGTTTTGGAAGTATCTGTGAGTCACGGGGACTCAGCAATCTCACACCCTCGCGATCAAGACTATTTAAGCTTATGGGTAAAGTAAGGGTATGCGGTGGAGCTGCAGCAAGCGACTAGCATATTTGGTGGCTAACATATACGCAAAAGAGAGCGAGAAGAGAAGGCAAAGCATGGTCGAGAAACTATGATCAAGAAGTGATCCTAGAATAACCTACGTCAAGCATAACTCCAACACCGTGTTCACTTCCCGGACTCCGCCGGAAAGAGACCATCACGGTTACACACGCGGTTGATGTATTTTAATTAAGGTCAACTTTAGGTTTTCTACAACCGGACATTAACAAATTCCCATCTTCCCATAACCGCGGGCACGGCTTTCGAAAGTTCAAATCCCTGCAGGGGTGTCCCAACTTAGCCCATCACAAGCTCTCACAGTCAACGAAGGATATTCCTTCTAGCGGGAAGACCCGATCAGACTCGGAATCCCGGTTACAAGACATTTCGACAAGTTAAAACAAATCTAGCAACACCGCCCGAATGTGCCGACAAATCCCGGTAGGAGCTGCACATATCTCGTTCTCAGGGCACACTTAGATGAGACATCTTACGAGTAAAACCAAACCTCAAGTTGCCCCGAGGTGGACCCGCAGTCTGCTCGGTCGGACCAACACTCAGAGGAGCACTAGCCCAGGGGGGGTTTAAATAAAGATGACCCTTGAGTCCGTGAAACCCAAGGGAAAAAGGCTAGGTGGCAAATGGTAAAACCAATGTTGAGCATTGCTGGAAGAGTTTTATTCAAGGCGAACTGTCAAGGGGTTCCCATTATTACCCAACTGCGTAAGGAACGCAAAATCCAGGAACATAACACCGATATGACGGAAACTAGGGCGGCAAGAGTGGAACAAAACACTAGGCAAAAGGCCGAGCCTTCCACCCTTTACCAAGTATATAGATGGATTAATTAAATAAGAGATATTGTGATATCCCAACAAAATATCCATGTTCCAACATGGAACAAGCTACAATCTTCACCTGCAACTAACAGCGCTATAAGAGGGGCTGAGCAAAGCGGTAACATAGCCAAACAACGGTTTGCTAGGACAAGGTGGGTTAGAGGCTTGGTTCAACAATATGGGAGGCATGATAAGCAAGTGGTAGGCACCGTAGCATAGGCATAGCAAAAGAGCAAGCAACTAGCAAGCAAAGATAGAAGTGATTTCGAGGGTATGGTCATCTTGCCTAAAATCCCGCAAGGAAGAAGAACGAGACCATGAAGAAGACAAATGGACGTACTCGAACGGGTCCTCACAAACGCGACGTTATCGGAACCAACCCGAAGAAGCAACACCGGAAAGAAGCACACAACATAGTGAACAACCATCACATAAACATGGCATGATGCGCAAACAAGTATGATGCATGTCTGGTTTAAATATGCATGGCATGGCAAAGTGCACAAACAACACTACAAGTTAAGTGGAGCTCAACATGCAACGAGTTGCATATTGACGGAAGACCACATTCAAGTTATTTAGTTCGATCCCGTTTATGTACCCAACAATTTTAAATGTTGATTAACATGGCAAGAGGTTAAGAAAAAGATAACTACCTATCTAGGCAAGTTTAAATGAGGCCGGAAGCAACAAACAAAAATTTCGGTAAATCCCCATATGCATATATTAGGTTTGGTACCATTCTTCCCTATACATAATTTTAATGTTGTTAAACATGCAAAGCAAGGTCACTATGATAAACTATGCAAAATTCTACCCCATTTACATATAAAGTTTATTAGATTCTGAGTTACGGTTATTTAGTTATGAATAAAAGCATTTTAGCATGTTATTAAAGCAAATTAAGGCAAACATCATTTTAAACATGTCAAACATGATTGAAAGTTGGAGATTATTAAACTAGATGAAATTCTAGTCACATACCATATATAAATCATTTTAATACGATGCTTGGTTAATGAGTTATTATATGCATGAAACTTAAGGGGTTTTCTATAAATATGCAGTACTCTGGATAAAAGACAAATTTGTAGAACGAAAAAAAATGACATGGGCCGAAACTGGCTGGCCTAGCAGGAACAGGAGCTGGGGGCATCTCACCATGCCTCATGGGCTGGTCGGTGGAGGAGGCCCAAGAGGGCCGGCTGGCTTGAGGCCAAGGGCGCGGGCGACGTGGAGAGGGGGCCGGCTCGGAAGGGATTGGGCCTTGAGATCGAGACGGGGCAGGGGTTGCGGGCGCTGCTCGTCCTCCTCTGTTCGAACAAAACAGAGGAGCGACACGCCGAGGGATGCGAGGCACAGGGAGGTGCGGCTCTGGCGAGCGGGGCCAGAGACAGGGCAGCGGAGCGGCGCGGATCCGGGCGCTAGACGGCGTACCAGGTAGGATCCGAGGTGAGGCAGGGGAAGATGGCGGCGACTGCTGCTTGCGGACATGGCGCCCATGGCTGCTCCTGCTGCTGCTGAGTGGAGGCAAGGCTGCGCGTGTGATGAGGCTGCAGGCGCGGTGCTTGACAGTGGGCACTTCGCAGCGAGACGGTAGCAGGCGAGCTGGGCGGCCGGTTTTGGTCGAGGGGCGGCCGTTCGTCACTGGATGCGTGGCCGAAGGCGGGGTCAACACAGGCGCCTGATTCAGGTTCACTGCAGAGGAGGTCCAGGACGAGGCCAAGAGCGGCGCATGGCTTGGTGCGGACGATGAAAGGGACGTCGGCTGCGCGAGCGGGAGTTCACTGGGGTCGCGGATCTGGTTGAAGAAGGCATCTGGCAATGGATCCGGCGACCTTCGAGCGACGGCGCTGGTGGAGAGGTCCGATGGGCGCCATGTCTTGCCCTTGAGTGGCTCTCGGCGAGCTGCGGGACGAGGCGTAGAGGGCATCGGGCTCCTCCCGAGCGTGGCTGGCGGCGCAGGGAATCGAGAAGTGGCTGGCTTAGGTTGACTGCGAGGGGATCCAGGGAATGAGCTGGGTTGGTTGGGTGGAGAAAACAAGGAGGATTTGGATCGGGGAAGACCCCGAGGTGGGAGATGCTGGCGGCGGTGGGATGGGACAAGGGTCCTAATTTTTAGGGTTTATCCAAATAGACTAGGAGTGGAGTATATATATACCTCACAGACTAGGTTAGGGGCTACCTCGTCCCTACAATTGCAATCGGACGATCGCGGATAAAATAGCTAGGGAGTCCAAAAAGGAAAACGGTGACGTTTTGTAGACGTTTGGGGATGATCCGGACACAACAGTAGCGACAGCCCGAGTCGGGTTCGGGACAACTTTCGGACGCGCACGTGAGGGGTTTTGATGCACTGAGCAGAGAGGGTCTCGGACCGTGCGATCGCATCGGACAACTCCGGAAGCGAAGAGGGGAAGGAGGATGGACTAGGTGGGCTGTGTAGACGGTCTCGAGCTGAGAGGAGAGAAGAGAGGGAGGCCCGGCGACTGTTTCTGGAGACCGAAAACGTCCGACGAAAAGACCGGCTATAATGCCGCTATAGTTTAACGGTTGGGCTATCGAACAGACTCTGAATGCGATGAAACTTAACAGGCGGTCTATCTACACTATAATAAGACCACACGTCAACTCTCAACCCAATCCGAGAACATTTCTCGGCCACTTATAAAATATTATTTCGGACATGCCGCGGGCGCGTGCAAGTGTGGTTGGGCTCAGAAAGGACAACAGAAGGAATGGGGAGAAACCCGGACGGATGCAGGTTTTGAAAACATGATGATGCAATGCACATGATGACATGATGAAATGCAAGACGCAAGCAAATGACATGGCAACGCAGCGAATAACTGGAAGACACCTGGCACATCACTCCACCACTACGAGAGGATCTCGTCCCGAGATCTAGAATGGCACCGGAGGGAAAACAGGAGAGAAAAAGAAGAGGTAAAAGTAAGTTGCTTCTTTGACAAACGAGTGAAACCAAGGAACCTTGAAAAGTTGAACAAATTGAAAGAAAGAATACAACGGAGATGAACGAAGTTGAAAACACCTCGTTAGAAAAGAGGAACAAGGAAGAACAATTTCTTATAGCACTCCGGTTGAAAAGAGATACAAGACTTGATAGGATGAAAAGGATTTGAGCAAAGGGGCACAACACTCCGATTAAACAAGATAGAAAAGGAAAAAGACTGATATAATTTGGACAGCACTTTGACTGTAAATGGAAGAAATTGAACATGATCTTGACAAACCGAGATGAGGAGTGAAAAGAGCAACATCACTAGACCTCCGGGAGAAAGAATAGAAGTTGGCTCTTGGAAAGGAAAGAATTGAGAGGAAAAAGACATCTTCTACCACAATAGAATTTGAGAAAGCATCCTTAAAAGAAGGGTTGAACGGAATTGTTGGAAAACCAACAATGAAAAGGATAAGCTTGATATGGTCTTATGGAATACACCTAAAATTATGAGGTGACAACCTGCCACTCACGGGAAAAGAATTGGATTGATATGAACAAATTGACGAGGAAGTATGTCGCACTGGAAAGGATAAATGAAGAAATTGGATCATTTATAAGCACCATAGATAGCAACAATCCTTAGGGAAAGCTTTAGGTGAAATATAACCCAAGGTAACTCCAATGACGAGATTGATGGATTTAAAATACCTCATTCTTAATAACATGTGAATCATGAAACATGAACTCAAATTATCAAGAATGACATAATACCACCTCCAATGATTCGGAAGAAAGAATTGCAATCCGGATAGCAAGATGAAGAATGCTTGAGTTCCTCTGAAAATAATCTTAATGAATGCTAGGAGAAGGAATTATTTCTTTGATGAACCATCCTGTATAGCCTCCATGAAGAAACTCCGGTAACAAAAGAATAAAAAGAAGGAGAAATTGAAAACACAAGGTGGAACCTTGTAAAGATTTAGATAGATCTCCGTGATAACATAATCGCGAGAGCTTGGAACTCCGGGAAAGAAAAATGAGCACTTGAAACCAAGAATATGTATGATGAACCACTCCAGAATAAGGAATTTAATCAACTCGATGACACAAGAATAAGAATTACATTATGCTTATCCTTCACCAATTCAAATTGATGACAACCAATGAAATTGGCATACTACTTATTCTCGTAGAAAGGATTAAGATAGATAATGCACAAACTTGAAGAGGCCTTCGATGATCCACCAGTAGGATTTGAAAGAACGGAAGTATGATAACATAAGAAGAGGAATCTTTAGCAAACCACCGTAAGAATTGAAAATGAATGAAGAAAAGATAAAGAAACACCGGAAAGAATTAGCAAATGAACGAAGAAGCTTAAGGGGATTTAGATACATCAAAACGAAGAGATCAAGAACTGATTAGAGGATATTTGATTGATGCAGCGGTAAGATTTGTAGAATGTGAGATGTCAGCTGAAATGAATAATATTTGAAAAGATGGCCTTCGGAGAAAAGAAATGGAAAACAACTCAAGAAATGCTTCGAATGGGTGAAAATAATTCTCACGATCAAAACAATTATGAGAGGATGGTCTCGAATTAGAACCACGAATCTCTGAGAGAACGGATAAGATATAGAGGTAAAACTCTTCTTCGGTCTTCAAATGTTGAGAATGACGATGAGAAACACCACCATGAATTGTTGAGGCACTCCGGAATGAGGAATGGAAAGGTTGAGACAATGATGAAAAGAAATTGAGAGATCTTAGAGAAGCACATATGACTGATGAAAATTCATTCTTACGTCAAACTTCTAAAAGAAATTTGAGGATAGCTCCGGGAAAATTAGAAGAGTCAGGTAAGATCCTGGAAAAAGACCTGTGGGTTAGGGCCCACTCAAAAGGAACATCGTAGAACGATTTAAAAGAGAGAATGCACCGGCTAGATTTAAATGGCTAGAATGAGATAACAACCTCGAAAGAACTTGAACGAATGTAGAGTGGAAATGTGACGCCCCCGATTCAATCATACACTAATCATGCACGCAAATGTGTACGATCAAGATCAGGGACTCACGGGAAGATATCACAACACAACTCTAAAACATAAATAAGTCATACAAGCATCATAATACAAGCCAGGGGCCTCGAGGGCTCGAATACAAGTGCTCGATAATAGACGAGTCAGCGGAAGCACAATATCTGAGTACAGACATAAGTTAAACAAGTTGCCATAAGATGGCTAGCACAAACTGGGATACAGATCGAAAGAGGCGCAGGCCTCCTGCCTGGGATCCTCCTAACTACTCTTGGTCGACGTCAGCGGCCTGCACGTAGTAGTAGGCACCTCCAGTGTAGTAGGAATCATCGTCGACGGTGGCGTCTGGCTCCTGGACTCCAACATCTGGTTGCGACAACCAGAAAGAAAGGAAAGGGGGAAAAGGGGGGAGAAAGCAACCGTGAGTACTCATCCAAAGTACTCGCAAGCAAGGAGCTACACTACATATGCATGGGTATATGTGTAAAGGGCCATATCAGTGGACTGAACTGCAGAATGCCAGAATAAGAGGGGGATAGCTAGTCCTATCGAAGACTACGCTTCTGGCAGCCTCCGTCTTGCAGCATGTAGAAGAGAGTAGGCTGAAGTCCTCCAAGTAGCATCTCCAAGTAGTATCTCCAAGTAGCATCGCAGTAGCATAATCCTACCCGGCGATCCTCCCCTCATCGCCCTGTGGAAAAGCGATCACCGGGTTGTCTGTGGAACTTGGAAGGGTGTGTTTTATTAAGTATCCGGTTCTAGTTGTCATAAGGTCAAGGTACAACTCCAAGTCGTCCTGTTACCGAAGATCACAGCTATTCGAATAGATTAACTTCCCTGCAGGGGTGCACCAACTTACCCAACACGCTTGATCCCATTTGGCCGGACACACTTTCCTGGGTCATGCCCGGCCGCGGAAGATCAACACGTCGCAGCCCCACCTAGGCACAACAGAGAGGCCAGCACGCCGGTCTAAACCTAAGCGCATAGGGGTCTGGGCCCATCGCCCATAGCACACCTGCACGTTGCGTACGCGGCCGAAAGCAGAACTAGCCCCCTTAATACAAGAGCAGGCGCGCGCCACTCGGTCGCTGGCGTCACGAAGTGCTTCGGCTGATACCACGACGCCGAGTGCCCATATCTTTCCCACGTAGTTGGTTAGTGCGTATAGGCCCGTAGCCAACTCAGATCAAATACCAAGATCTCGTTAAGCATGTTAAGTATCCGCGAACGCCGAACAGGGCCAGGCCCACCTCTCTCCTAGGCGGTCTCAACCTGCCCTGTCGCTCCGCCACAAAGATCCACTCGCGGGTGCTCCACCAGCCGACCCGACTTTAGTCTCCACATGTATCATGTATAAAGTATATAGTATATACCCGTGATCACCTCCCGAGTGATCATGGCCCGATAGTATAGCATGGCTGACGGACAAGAATGTAGGGCCACAGATGAATATACTAGCATCCTATACTAAGCATATAGGATTGCAGGTAAAGGTAACAACAGTAGTAACAAGGACAGGCTATGCATCAGGATAGGTATAACAAAAAGCAGTAACATGCTACACTACTCTAATGCAAGCAGTATAGAGTAGAATAGGCGATATCTGGTGATCAAGGGGGGGCTTGCCTGGTTGCTCTGGCAAGAGAGAGGGGTCGTCGGTGACGTAGTCGACCACAGGGGCATCAGCATCGGTCTCGGAGTCTACCGGAAAGGAGTAACGGAGGGGGAACACAATAAATAATGGAGCAATCAAATGTAACACAAAGCAAGATGCGGCAATACGTTGTGCTAGGGGTGACCTAACGTAGGGATGGGCGATACCGGTGAAGGGGGAAACATCCGGGAAAATATCCCCGGTGTTTCGTGTTTTCGGGCAGAGGAGCCGGAGGGGGAAAGTTGCGAGTTTGATATGTTAGGGGTGCGTGGCGGACGAACGGACTGCGTATTCGGATTCGTCTCGTCGTTCTGAGCAACTTTCATATAGAAAGTATTTTCATCTGAGCTACGGTTTATTTTATATGATTTTCTAAAGTTTTAATCATTTTTAGAATTTATTTAATTATTTAATTCTAACATTATCCAGAATAGTGCATGCTGACGCAAGCATGACATCAGAGTGATGTCAGCGGGTCAACTGGTCGGTTGACCAGTCAAACCAGATAGGTGGGTCCATCGGGACCCACATGTCATTGTCAGGGGCACTAACAGGGGGTTTAGACTAACTAAATAGGTTAATTAGCAGGTGGGGCTCAGCAGTCAGTGACTATTTAGTGAACTAAATTAATTAATGAACTAATTAGCATTTTATTTATTTACAAAAATGTTTTAAACAACACGGGCCCGCATGTCAGTGGCAGTAGCTGCCACATCAGCGCAGTTGACTTCGGTCAACGTGGCCAGTTGGGGCCCCAGGCCCACAGGCAGTGACCCAGGGGTGGGGCCCGCCTAACCACGTCGGCAGACGGCGCCCGAACGACGCCGGCGAGGGAAAACGCGGCGGCGGCGCACGGGAGGCCGCGGGATTTGGCTATAGGCCACGAAAATTTACATGGGGGGTTGCGTTCGAACGGGGACTCGATGCTGCGTCTACTAGGACCGGTGGCGTTGCCGGAGTTCGTCGAAGTTAACGGCGGCGAGCACCGAGGCGGATGCCGGAGCTCGGGCGTGGGCGGCTACGGCCAGGAGAGGCACAACCGGGGACAGGGATAGGTGCGTTGGGCCCCTGGAGACGTGCTGAGAACGACGACGCGGTCGGACACGAGCCACGCTTGCGGTGGCCGCGACGGAGAGCTCGACCGCGGCGGCGGGAGGGTGAGCGCGACGGGGGAGCGTGCTACAGGATGCGGTGAGCTAGAAGGGGAGGAGGAGGAGGTTCAGGGGCTCACGGCCGTTGCAGAGAGGGCCCGAGGAAGACTCGATGTGCTCGGGGCGGCGCGGATTCCGGCGATGGCGACGACGGAGTAGAGGAGGGAGACGAGGTCGCCGCGGTCGCTGCAGGGGCTCCGAGTTCCAGCCCGAGGTGGCGGGAGGCATAGGGGACGACGGCGGGGCTGTTGAGCACGTCGATGAGGTGAGGGAGGGTCGGTGGCCGCGTCGACGGCGAGCAGCGACGACGAGCTCAAGCGACTGAGGTCGGGATCGAGCGTGAGGAGAGGGGAGAGGTGAGGTGGATCTGATGGGAGGGGGAGATCTGGCAGGGGCGAGTGGGGAGGCGAACCCAAGGAGGCGCGGGTGTGGCATCCTTATCCATCCGCCGTCGACGGCGAAGAGGTTCGAC
>NC_041380.1:376963353-376971493 GCF_002162155.2 Triticum dicoccoides | reverse complement strand
GGGGCGCGCCCCTGTTTAGGCGCGGTCGGTGGAACAGCGCACGGGAGGGGGGGGGGGAGTGGGCTTGCGACGATGGTCAGTCGGCTGGGCTGGCTGCCAGCTGGGCCGGTTGGCCCAGTGGGGGGGTCCTTTCCTTTTTTTTGTTAGTTTTGTTTTGTTTTACTTTTCTTATTTTCTTCTGTTTTGGCTAATTGTTTGGGCACCAAATGAGTGTTGTGAAATATGAGAGCTGGCCCACAAATCACAGCACTATAAATCCTACCACCAAAAACTAGTTTGGGTTAATTATCATTTCGCATTTATTTTGTATTAATAAAAAGGTTATTAAATAATGTTTTCAGCCACTGTTTGAGGTTGTTTAAGTCACTTATTAAATTTCAATAATATTGTTTACAATTTTATCATAGTCTCTGATTTATCTACTATTTGTTAAACATTTTAGTTTTAATATTTGAAAACTTTTATTGTTTGCTTGATTTTGAATTTTGAATTATAATCAGTTTTGAACTAACGCGAGATTAGAAACAATAACCGCGGTGACGTGGCATCATTAACGTGGGATTACTGTAGCTTAATTATCCGGGCGTCACAATTCTCCTCCACTACAAGAAATCTCGTCCCGAGATTTAAGAGGGGAGTAAGGGGGGAAGCTCTGGTTACGATATTCTAATGGATCTTCTCGAAGAAGTTAATCACTTTCGTTGATGTCTTCAATTCTTTATTCCAATGCATCATGATGAAGTTGTCTTCCTTCGGGAACTCCATCATACTTACGAAAGGATAATGGGGTATTACGAAAGAACGGACCGCTACAATGTTTGCTTATCTAGCAGATAACGTCAGGAAAGGTGGCGGAATGTAACTCTCGAATTGAAACTTTAGACATTATTGAGAACAAAGTGAGGAGGTATCCTGAGAAGTTTCGAGCAGATAGACAATCGTTCGTTGCCTGAAACAGAGTGTGAAAGGGGTTCAGAGCAATGGGAATAAGTATTGCGCCTGATACCATAATATATCACTAGGCAGGTGGCCCGTGAATTACATACAAAGTCAAGCGCGAGGAATAACTTTGACAATAGGTTGTACAGGAGAGTCAGGTTTTGATCCTGTGGAACTGTGGGTTATGGGCCCACCATGTGGGTTAAAGTAAGAAGGCCGTTGACATCTTGCACGATCATGTAAGTAAGGCATGTCAGAGGATAGCCCGTCAGTTATGTCGGCAACAACATCGGTACCAAGGGCGAGGGACGAAGAGAACCATTCTCCTGCTCGTTGAACGAGGCGGACCATTAGGCAAAGTTCTCGTCCATCGATGGTTACCGGAATTTCATCAACAATAATAACAGGGTCTTACCGACACGATTGTACACCTAGGTGTGTACATAAGCAGAAGAATATTATTGCTTAGATCATATAGATCACCAGAAAGGTTAAACAAAACAATGGAAAGAAAAAGGTGATCATCAGATTAAATGGAACAATGGAAAGAAAAATGTGTTTAAACACATTACTCAGGGGTATATCCTTCCCAAGGACAAACAGAGCATGATATCCACGACAAGATATAATGTAGAAAACCCTTTAGGAAAGGGGGAGAAATTTCATGACATTACCCATACAACGGTGTTTGGATAATTGATAAAGAAAATTAGCATTGTGCTACAAATGTTCTTACTGAAGATCGGAGTATTAGTGACATGCTTCGAGATAGCATTGACATGGTCTTCAAGCAAAGGTCAGATTTTGGATACCCAAAGGATCAATCAGGAACAACTTATAGAATAAGTCTTACAATTTCCTCATGAAAGAATGGATAACCTTGCCGAAAAGGAAAACTATAACAATGGGTCCTCCGACCAGGTGTACTAGGCATGACATCATCTTACCGGGTCAAATAAAAGACCAATGTTATAACTCTTGGAAATATATTCCAACCATCATATCTGACAGAGATTCAGATCTGATTGGTGTCAGGATACCTCCGCGTTGGGATGTCTCAGAAGAAAAGGTGAAACACAAATTGTCGAGATGACATTGTAAGATTCTCGGAAATTAAACTATGGAAGCGAGTTTCGAAACAAGAGTCCATCATCAAACCAGGGAGAGAATGAGGAGGTGACTGATGAACTCAGTGACAATTCATTGAGATTTCCAAAAAGATGGATTTCCACAATTATGTGAACAAGGAGATAACATTAGTCAGATCAAATGATACAATGATGTATGCTCGAGGAAAACATACACAATTTACTATGATAGAAGGGTGCCCCCGGAAATCTGGAATAGGTAGCACGATCAATGTTTGAATGATGATTCAATAAACAATAGACTTAGAATGAAACTACCGACCATTAACTTCAAAGCAATAGGGTTGCTAGAAGGGCAGAATTCAAACAGCACCGTTCACTTGTTGGTACACCAGTTGAAATGAACACGAGGACCAAGAAAGAATGGTGAGGGTGAGAAGTATCACCATACCAAGAATTCTTAAGAGGTGGTGAATTTCTCACGACATTCTTGACATAGAAGATGGTAATACTTCAAGGTAGAACATAACATAAGTCGGTTAACAAGGAACTCAAGGTATAGCCACAACACAAACAAGTTTGTGTTGGAAAGAAGGCAAGGAAGTAGTCGATGACACACAATTCATCGAGGGGCAAGGATGGTAATTCTTATCATGAATTTGATTGTTATTCTGGAATAGCTCAGAAAGTTGATAATGATCACGACACATTTGTCGAGAGATTACCTGAAGATGTAATCGATCCGCGATCACATCAAGTCAAAAGAATGATGAAGCAAGAGGTTATTGGAACCATGGGTACGACACAAACTTGGAACCAAGCTTGTTGTCTGAGGTGGAATGATAAGACAAGGAAATCAACGTAAGCTTAGCTCAGCGTCGAAAATTGTGTTCCGGGAAGAAGGACCAGGTAGCACAGTTAAGATTTAGCACGTTAATGATATAGCCGATCAGGCTAGGAATGACATGATCGAGTACAAACTCGGACTTAAAGAAGATTATCAAGAGTTGTTGAACCGTAGGGCAGACTCGGTTCAGTTATCGGTGTCTTTGAGTGTTTAATAACTCAGAGCCCATGAAAACTGTAATCAGTGAGAATGTAGTACTTGATGAAGAACTCATAAGAAGTTATGCAGTTCCAAGATAATCTCGAGATACCAGGGGGGTAATACTCGAAGACGGATCAAAGTAGAGGTCGGACCGGGGTATTGATCCACAGAAGACAAGTGCTTACACTTGCATCAAAAATGGTATTTAAAGGAGAACATGGTCGGAACCACGATTGTAAAAGGGCAGACCCCAGATATAAGATGAACTTATATCAAGGGAATAATTAATTTTAAAAGAAGCTTCGATGAGAAGATGTACATCGTGTCCATGGGCATGAACACAAAGTTCAAGGTCGACTCCCACTTCTCCAACACATAACCTTTCATTCACTTCTCGTTTCTTTTCGAAATGGCATTAGTTGTTGAAAGTTTTACCTGGTGCAATACCAGATAAGTAGGACCTGTGAAGTCTTTCGAGTTTGCACAGATTAGGGGAGGCATTGGTTCAACCCATCGGGGCTTCTTAGGAACATATACCACAAACTTCGATAGTAATTTATCACTAGCTCGAAAGTAGAGCAAGGTTGAGAAAGTACATGATACAATTTACCAAAGGCATTATGTATCAGGGGAAGAACTCACAAAGTGATCAAATGTGAAGGACACTGTCGGATAACAATCCAACAAAGGACTTGATGGTCCACAAAGGATCTGATGTGAGTATCGATACTCAACCAGAAGAGGAAGGAATGCAAATGCAACTGGTTATGGAATCATCTGAATAATTCAAAGCTTAAATGCAATGGAATTATGATTTCCAAAACAAAGGATCAGAAGCAGACGCTCTGATCAAGGATGGATAAGTTGGATAGACCAGAGGCATAATTGACGACAAATAGTTTGGTCGAGAACCAGCTCATGTTCAAAATGATGTCTAAGCCGGAATGATAATTTAGAAGGGTTGATAGATGATTGTGTGCATTCGCACACATGTTGAATCAATAGGATCAAAATGATGGTGTCAAAAGATACTAGTGAATATTGCCAGATATATGGGAAACATCCATAATGCAAGTAGACAAGTATTTGCAAAGCAATAAAGCTGCTAAGGATTTTCGAAGGATCGAATAGTATTTCAAAGATTTTTGTGAAACACCTGAACAACTGAGAAGGAGCGGATACTCGATAAGTGCGAGAATTACCCGTAGGGGTATTAAGGTGACAAAGAACAGCAAGGCAGTAAGCTCAAAGGATTATCGAAACAACGACGAGTTTTTCGGGGTATCTTGTAATAACAAGATCAACTGGGAAACATTGTATGAATGGCGAGTATACGTGCTTATCCATAGGGGTTTATCGATGGAAGGGCATTGCACAAGTGACCATAAAGTTTCGAGAGAACATCGGAGAGTATCCTCGGATCCTTCTGGTGCAGCAGACGATCACCTATAACAAGGGGCTCTCCGGGTGAAAGTGATAACGAGATCCTAATGTTAGAGTTAGCAAAAATCATTTAACCCGAATAGAAGAGAGATCAGAGTCCCAGAGTATAGGTCGAGGAATAAAAGATCCTAATACCACCCAATTGGCGACGTGGGCCCATGGGCCGCACAACCATGTTAGTAAAAGTTTTGCAATGACTAGACTCGACTTCGGCCAAGGAGTGTGGAAGGGGGATTCCTACAGGCAGTCGGCTCTGATACCAACTTGTGATGCCCCCGATTCAATCGTACACTAATCATGCACGCAAATGTGTACGATCAAGATCAGGGACTCACGGGAAGATATCACAACACAACTCTAAAACATAAATAAGTCATACAAGCATCATAATACAAGCCAGGGGCCTCGAGGGCTCGAATACAAGTGCTCGATCATAGACGAGTCAGCGGAAGCACAATATCTGAGTACAGACATAAGTTAAACAAGTTGCCATAAGATGGCTAGCACAAACTGGGATACAGATCGAAAGAGGCGCATGCCTCCTGCCTGGGATCCTCCTAACTACTCTTGGTCGACGTCAGCGGCCTGCACGTAGTAGTAGGCACCTCCAGTGTAGTAGGAATCATCGTCGACGGTGGCATCTGGCTCCTGGACTCCAGCATCTGGTTGCGACAACCAGAAAGAAAGGAAAGGGGGAAAAGGGGGGAGAAAGCAACCGTGAGTACTCATCCAAAGTACTCGCAAGCAAGGAGCTACACTACATATGCATGGGTATATGTGTAAAGGGCCATATCAGTGGACTGAACTGCAGAATGCCAGAATAAGAGGGGGATAGCTAGTCCTATCGAAGACTACGCTTCTGGCAGCCTCCGTCTTGCAGCATGTAGAAGGGAGTAGGCTGAAGTCCCCCAAGTAGCATCTCCAAGTAGCATCTCCAAGTAGCATCGCAGTAGCATAATCCTACCCGGCGATCCTCCCCTCGTCGCCCTATGGAAAAGCGATCACCGGGTTGTCTGTGGAACTTGGAAGGGTGTGTTTTATTAAGTATCCGGTTCTAGTTGTCATAAGGTCAAGGTACAACTCCAAGTCGTCCTGTTACCGAAGATCACGGCTATTCGAATAGATTAACTTCCCTGCAGGGGTGCACCAACTTACCCAACACGCTTGATCCCATTTGGCCGGACACACTTTCCTGGGTCATGCCCGGTCGCGGAAGATCAACACGTCGCAGCCCCACCTAGGCACAACAGAGAGGCCAGCACGTCGGTCTAAACCTAAGCGCACAGGGGTCTGGGCCCATCGCCCATAGCACACCTGCACGTTGCTTACGCGACCGAAAGCAGAACTAGCCCCCTTAATACAGGAGCAGGCTTACGTTCCAATCCGGCGCGCGCCACTCGGTCGCTGGCGTCATGAAGTGCTTCGGCTGATACCACGACACCGAGTGCCCATATCTTTCCCACGTAGTTGGTTAGTGCGTATAGGCTCGTAGCCAACTCAGATCAAATACCAAGATCTCGTTAAGCGTGTTAAGTATCCGTGAACGCCGAACAGGGCCAGGCCCACCTCTCTCCTAGGTGGTCTCAACCTGCCCTGTCGCTCCGCCACAAAGATCCACTCGCGGGTGCTCCACCAGCCGACCCGACTTTAGTCTCCACATGTATCATGTATAAAGTATATAGTATATACCCGTGATCACCTCCCGAGTGATCACGGCCCGATAGTATAGCACGGCTGACGGACAAGAATGTAGGGCCACAGATGAATATACTAGCATCCTATACTAAGCATATAGGATTGCAGGTAAAGGTAACAACAGTAGTTACAAGGACAGGCTATGCATCAGGATAGGTATAACAGAAAGCAGTAACATGCTACACTACTCTAATGCAAGCAGTATAGAGTAGAATAGGCGATATCTGGTGATCAAGGGGGGGGGCTTGCCTGGTTACTCTGGCAAGAGAGAGGGGTCGTCGGTGACGTAGTCGACCACAGGGGCATCAACATCGGTCTCGGAGTCTACCGGAAAGGAGTAACGGAGGGGGAACACAATAAATAACGGAGCAATCAAATGTAACACAAAGCAAGATGCGGCAATACGTTGGGCTAGGGGTGACCTAACATAGGGATGGGCGATACCGGTGAAGGGGGAAACATCCGGGAAAATATCCCCGGTGTTTCGTGTTTTCGGGCAGAGGAGCCGGAGGGGGAAAGTTGCGAGTTTGATATGTTAGGGGTGCGTGGCGGACGAACGGACTGCGTATCCGGATTCGTCTCGTCGTTCTGAGCAACTTTCATATAGAAAGTATTTTCATCTGAGCTACGGTTTATTTTATATGATTTTCTGAAGTTTTAATCATTTTTAGAATTTATTTAATTATTTAATTCTAACATTATCCAGAATAGTGCATGCTGACGCAAGCATGACATCAGAGTGATGTCAGCGGGTAACTGGTCGGTTGACCAGTCAAACCAGACAGGTGGTCCATCGGGACCCACATGTCATTGTCAGGGGCACTAACAGGGGGTTTAGACTAACTAAATGGGTTAATTAGCAGGTGGGGCCCAGCAGTCAGTGACTATTTAGTGAACTAAATTAATTAATGAACTAATTAGCATTTTATTTATTTACAAAAATGTTTTAAACAACACGGGCCCGCATGTCAGTGGCAGTAGCTGCCACATCAGCGCAGTTGACTTCGGTCAACGTGGCCAGTTGGGGCCCCAGGCCCACATGCAGTGACCCAGGGGTGGGGCCCGCCTAACCACGTCGGTAGACGGCGCCCGAACGACGCCGGCGAGGGAAAACGCGGCGGCGGCACACGGGAGGCCGCGGGATTTGGCTACAGGCCACGAAAATTTACATGGGGGGTTGCGTTCGAACGGGGAGTCGATGCTGCGTCTACTAGGACCGGTGGCGTCGCCGGAGTTCGTCGAAGTTAACGGCAGCGAGCACCGAGGCGGATGCCGGAGCTCGGGCGTGGGCGGCTACGGCCAGGAGAAGCACAACCGGGGACAGGGATAGGTGCGTTGGGCCCCTGGAGACGTGCTGAGAACGACGACGCGGTCGGACGCGAGCCACGCTTGCGGTGGCCGCGACGGAGAGCTCGACCGCGGCGGCGGGAGGGTGAGCGCGACGGGGGAGCGTGCTACAGGATGCAGTGAGCTAGGAGGGGAGGAGGAGGAGGTTCAGGGGCTCACGACCGTTGCAGAGAGGGCCCGAGGAAGACTCGATGTGCTCGGGGCGGCGCGGGATTCCGGCGATGGCGACGACGGAGTAGAGGAGGGAGACGAGGTCGCTGCGGTCGCTGCAGGGGCTCCGAGTTCCAGCCCGAGGTGGCGGGAGGCGTAGGGGACGACGGCGGGGCTGTTTGAGCACGTCGACGAGGTGAGGGAGGGTCGGTGGCCGCGTCGACGGCGAGCAGCGACGACGAGCTCAAGCAACTGAGGTCGGGATCGAGCGTGAGGAGAGGGGAGAGGTGAGGTGGATCTGATGGGAGGGGGAGATCTGGCAGGGGCGAGTGGGGAGGCGAACCCGAGGAGGCACGGGTGTGGCATCCTTATCCATCCGCCGTCGACGGCGAAGAGGTTCGACGGGGGCGCGCCCCTGTTTAGGCGCGGT
>NC_041380.1:376959926-376963014 GCF_002162155.2 Triticum dicoccoides | reverse complement strand
GATGGTCAGTCGGCTGGGCTGGCTGCCAGCTGGGCCGATGGGCCCAGTGGGGGGGTCCTTTCCTTTTTTTTTGTTAGTTTTGTTTTGTTTTACTTTTCTTATTTTCTTCTGTTTTGGCTAATTGTTTGGGCACCAAATGAGTGTTGTGAAATATGAGAGCTGGCCCACAAATCACAGCACTATAAATCCTACCACCAAAAACTAGTTTGGGTTAATTATCATTTCGCATTTATTTTGTATTAATAAAAAGGTTATTAAATAATGTCTTCAGCCACTGTTTGAGGTTGTTTAAGTCACTTATTAAATTTCAATAATATTGTTTACAATTTTATCGTAGTCTCTGATTTATCTACTATTTATTAAACATTTTAGTTTTAATATTTGAAAACTTTTATTATTTGCTTGATTTTGAATTTTGAATTATAATCAGTTTCGAACTAACGCGAGATTAGAAACAATAACCGCGGTGACGTGGCATCATTAACGTGGGATTACTGTAGCTTAATTACCCGGGCGTCAGAGGAAACACGAATCTTCAAGATATCTTGAGCACTCCGAAACAATAGAATAGCGAGTGTGGAATGATTATGAGGTGCACCGGCATGAGAGGGTATTTGAAACGAGGAAAAGGATATGATCCACAAATCTTGAATTGGTCCCACCGGAGAAGAAAGAGAATGAATAATGATGAACTTGAGGTTCCGTTAGGATCTTCATGAGAATCACCGGATAAGAATATTGACGGAAAAGAATGGAGAGACTTCACATGAATAAAATGGATACTTGATTCAGAAAAATCTGAGTTCTTGAAGGAAAAGGGTGGGTGGGCGGGAAAAACAAAGGCAACTTGGAGACGGATGAAACAAACACCGTTGAGAAGAAGTGATAATTGATCTTGTGGAAGTTGAAATGGTCGTATCCACTAGAAGAGAAGCACACCGGTTGAAAAGGATTGACATGACAGTCTCGATTATCCAGAAGGATTGGTCTTCACATCGGAGTATGAGAACACCATTTAGGAAAAGGTATGGAATCAACATTTGACTTCGAAGCAACTAGAATACCACAACTCAAAACAAAACAAAGGATTTGCTTGCAAAATAAGCCGGAACAAACATATGATAGAGATTTTGTCCGAAGTTTTCATGGTGGGGCCTACACGGGCTCGATCGTACAGCACCATCATGTACAAGGCAGTGCACATGACATACGAAGCGTCCCCGAGTCGGCATAGCCAAGGACTCTTTAAGACACAGCGAGACCACTATAAAACCAACCGTGGATAGGCGGACCACTAGACGTCGAACCCCAATTTCATATCATACATCTGTCGGAAAGATATCCTAAGAGCTACTTGAATTCCCACTTATAAACTCCCAGAATTTTCCGGTTATGCAATCAGGTGTTGGGGATATAGGGGAAGCATAATATCTCACCCAAAACTAACAAATCCTACATCCAGCTGTATCCATCCTTCAACACATAACCAAGAAACCTTCGGAAATCGTCTACTTCAACCTTCAAAAAGCATCCGTTATACGAGTTATGGCAATACTCCCGAACTCCCGCCCCAATACTGGGTGGCGTCGAGGTTATCTCACCAACAACTGCATAAAAGAGATTTTCGATGTCGGTGAAACTAAACTCAGGTATTCCAGAACTGCAACGATAAAATTGTGACGACAACACCTCGGAGCTCAACTCCCTGGAACACTGCCACAACCCCTAAATGACAGGAGGCACCAAGAACAATGTTCTCGTCACAAATCGATCGGAACGATTCCAAGATACCCGCGTGATCCTAATTTTTTTAGTGAAATTTGAGAAGAGAAGAGACAAAACTCTACGTCAGGATGCCTTACCAGAGCGATGAAGGGACTGGGGAGTAAAAAGAATTCCTAAACTATCCGATATATAATTCCTAAAGACTCAAAACATTTTTCTAGACTCAACTCGTCTGCTAATTCGATCAAGCAATGGGGCTCCTAAGGTCGGGGAAGGCTCAGATACCAACTTGTAACGCCCTCGATGTGGCTATATCTCCCACGTGTCGAAGCACGACTTAGAGGCATAACCGCATTGAAAGCAATGTCGCAAGTGAGGTAATCTTCACACAACCCATGTAATACATAAGCGAAAGAGATACCTAGTTGGCTTACAATCGCCACTTCACACAAATACATGAATAAAGCATTACATCATCCAAATACAATCAAGGTCCGACTACGGAACCAAAATAAAAGAAGAACCCCAAATGCGACAAGGTCCCCGATCGACCCCAACTGGGCTCCACTACCGATCAACTGGAAGCGGAACAACATAAAGGACAAGATCTTCATCGAGCTCCTCCTTGAGCTGGGTTGCATCATATGCACAGTTCAACGGCACCTGCAAGCTGGTTTTGGAAGTATCTGTGAGTCACCGGGACTCAGCAATCTCACACCCTCGCGATCAAGACTATTTAAGCTTATGGGTAAAGTAAGGGTATGAGGTGGAGCTGCAGCAAGCGACTAGCATATTTGGTGGCTAACATATACGCAAAAGAGAGCGAGAAGAGAAGGCAAAGCATGGTCGAGAAACTATGATCAAGAAGTGATCCTAGAACAACCTACGTCAAGCATAACTCCAACACCGTGTTCACTTCCCGGACTCCGCCGGAAAGAGACCATCACGGTTACACACGCGGTTGATGTATTTTAATTAAGGTCAACTTTAGGTTTTCTACAACCGGACATTAACAAATTCCCATCTGCCCATAACCGCGGGCACGGCTTTCGAAAGTTCAAATCCCTGCAGGGGTGTCCCAACTTAGCCCATCACAAGCTCTCACGGTCAACGAAGGATATTCCTTCTAGCGGGAAGACCCGATCAGACTCGGAATCCCGGTTACAAGACATTTCGGCAAGTTAAAACAAATCCAACAACATCGCCCGAATGTGCCGACAAATCCCGATAGGAGCTGCACATATCTCGTTCTCAGGGCACACTCAGATGAGACATCCTACGAGTAAAACCAAACCTCAAGTTGCCCCGAGGTGGCCCCGCAGTCTGCTCGGTCGGACCAACACTCAGAGGAGCACTGGCCCCG
>NC_041380.1:376922546-376959568 GCF_002162155.2 Triticum dicoccoides | reverse complement strand
GTTAAATAAAGATGACCCTTGAGTCCGCGAAACCCAAGGGAAAAAAGGCCAGGTGGCAAATGGTAAAACCAATGTTGGGCATTGCTGGAAGAGTTTTATTCAAGGCGAACTGTCAAGGGGTTCCCATTATTACCCAACTGCGTAAGGAACGCAAAATCCGGGAACATAACACCGATATGACGGAAACTAGGGCGGCAAGAGTGGAACAAAACACTAGGCAAAAGGCCGAGCCTTCCACCCTTTACCAAGTATATATATGCATTAATTAAATAAGAGATATTGTGATATCCAACAAAATATCCATGTTCCAACATGGAACAAGCTCCAATCTTCACCTGCAACTAACAACGCTATAAGAGGGGCTGAGCAAAGCGGTAACATAGCCAAACAACAGTTTGCTAGGACAAGGTGGGTTAGAGGCTTGGTTCAACAATATGGGAGGCATGATAAGCAAGTGGTAGGCATCGTAGCATATGCATAGCAAAAGAGCGAGCAACTAGCAAGCAAAGATAGAAGTGATTTTGAGGGTATGGTCATCTTGCCTGAAATCCCACAAGAAATAAGAACGAGACCATGAAGAAGACAACCGGACGTAGTCGAACGGGTCCTCACAAACGCGACGTTATCGGAACCAACCCAAAGAAGCAACACCGGAAAGAAGCACACAACATAGTGAACAACCATCACATAAACATGGCATGATGCGCAAACAAGTATGATGCATGTCCGGTTTAAATATGCATGGCATGGCAAAGTGCACAAACAACACTACAAGTTAAGTGGAGCTCAGTATGCAACGAGTTGCATATTGACGGAAGACCACATTCAAGTTATTTAGTTCGATCCCGTTTATGTACCCAACAATTTTAAATGTTGATTAACATGGCAAGAGGTGAAGCAAAAGATAACTACCTATCTAGGCAAGTTTAAATGAGGCCGGAAGCAACGAACAACAATTCCGGTAAATCCCCATATGCATATATTAGGTTTGATACCGTTCTGACCTATACATAATTTTAATGTTGTTAAACATGCAAAGCAAGGTCACCATGATAAACTATGCAAAATTCTACCCCATTTACATATAAAGTTTATTAGATTCCGAGTTACGGTTATTTAGTTATGAATAAAAGCATTTTAGCATGTTATTAAAGAAAATTAAGGCAAACATCATTTTAAACATGTCAAACATGATTGAAAGTTGGAGATTATTAAACTAGATGAAATTCTAGTCACATACCATATATAAATCATTTTAATACGATGCTCGGTTAATGAGTTGTTATATGCATGAAACTTAAGGGGTTTTCTGTAAATATGCAGTACTCTGGATAAAAGACAAATTCGTAGAACGGAAAAAAATGACATGGGCCGAAACTGGCTGGCCTAACAGGAACAGGAGCTGGGGGCATCTCACCATGCCTCATGGGCTGGTCGGTGGAGGAGGCCCAAGAGGGCCGGCTGGCTTGAGGCCAAGGGCGCGGGCGACGTGGAGAGGGGGCCGGCTCGGAAGGGATTGGGCCTTGAGATCGAGACGAGGCAGGGGTTGCGGGCGCTGCTCGTCCTCCTCTGTTCGAACAAAACAGAGGAGCGACACGCCGAGGGATGCGAGGCACAGGGAGGTGCGGCTCCGGCGAGCGGGGCCGGAGACGGGGCAGCGGAGAGGCGCGGATCCGGGCGCTAGACGGCGTACCAGGTAGGATCCGAGGCGAGGCAGGGGAAGATGGCGGCGACTGCTGCTTGCGGACATGGCGCCCATGGCTGCTCCTGCTGCTGCTGAGTGGAGGCAAGGTTGCGCGTATGACGAGGCTGCAGGCGCGGTGCTTGACAGCGGGCACTTCGCAGCGGGACGGCAGCAGGCGAGCTGGGCGGCCGATTTTGGTCGAGGGGCAGCCGTTCCTCACCGGATGCGTGGCCGAAGGCGGGGTCAACACAGGCGCCTGATTCGGGTTCACTGCAGAGGAGGTCCAGGACGAGGCCAACAGCGGCGCATGGCTTGGTGCGGACGATGAAAGGGACGTCGGCTGCGCGAGCGGGAGTTCACTGGGGTCGCGGATCCGGTTGAAGAAGGCATCTAGCGACGGATCTGGTGACCTTCGAGCGACGGCGATGGTGGAGAGGTTCGATGGGCGCCATGGCTTGCCCTTGAGTGGCTCTCGGCGAGCTGCGGGACGAGGCGCAGAGGGCATCGGGCTCCTCCCGAGCATGGCTGGCGGCGCAGGGAATCAAGAAGTGGCTGGCTTAGGTTGACTGCGAGGGGATCCAGGGAATGAGCTGGGTTGGTTGGGTGGAGAAAACGAGGAGGATTTGGATCGGGGAAGACCCCGAGGTGGGAGATGCTGGCGGCGGTGGGATGGGACAAGGGTCCTAATTTTTAGGGTTTGTCCAAATAGACTAGGAGTGGAGTATATATATACCTCACAGACTAGGTTAGGGGCTACCTCGTCCCTATGATCGCAATCGGACGATCGCGGATAAAATAGCTAGGGAGTCCAAAAAGGAAAACAGTGACATTTTGTAGACGTTTGGGGATGATCCGGACACAACGGTAGCGACAGCCCGAGTCGGGTTCGGGACAACTTCCGGACGCGCACGTGAGGGGTTTTGATGCACTAAGCAGAGAGGGTCTCGGACCGTGCGATCGCATCGGACAACTCCGGAAGCGAAGAGGGGAAGGAGGATGGACTAGGTGGGCTGTGTAGACGGTCTCGAGCTGAGAGGAGAGAAGAGAGGGAGGCCCGGCGACTGTTTCCAGAGACTGAAAACGTCCGACGAAAAGACCGGCTATAATGCCGCTATAGTTTAATGGTTGGGCTATCAGAAAGACTCCAAATGCGATGAAACTTGACAGGCGGTCTATCTACACTATAATAAGACCACACGTCAACTCTCAGCCCAATCCAAGAACATTTCTCGGCCACTTATAAAATATTATTTCGGACATGCCGCGGGCGCGTGCAAGTGTGGTTGGGCTCAGAAAGGACAACAGAAGGAACGGGGAGAAACCCGGACGGATGCAGGTTTTGAAAACATGATGATGCAATGCACATGATGACATGATGAAATGCAACACGCAAGAAAATGACATGGCAACGCAGCGAATAACTGGAAGACACCTGGCACATCGGTCTCGGGGCGTTACATCACTGCAGCCAAAGCTTTTCCCATTGCTTTATTTAAAGTTCATATCTAATTGGGTAGCTTTGCTTATTTCTTACTTGGCTTACACTTGGTCTCAATTGAGACATGTATATTCTAACTATTTTTGTTTCAGAAATTTAAAGCCAAGGTTAAAATTCTCTGAGCAAACCGATGCCAGTATAGTTTCTTATCAAAAGACATCGGAGATAGAGTGCAAAACACAATGCATAGCCGAATGGGGTGATGCAAAATCTGAACCATTCGCTTGCTTAACTCTAAAGCCGTTCTCACAACAAGATCGGATAGAGAATAAAAAGTTTACCTTCAATTCAAGCATGCGTGATCAAATATTTAATTTGTTGTTGAGAAATAATTATATTAGAATTCTTGATCACCATGTTGAGCCATCTGCCCAGGGACGAATGTATTGTAAATTGCATGATTCGTCCAAGCATAATTTTGAGGATTGCAACATGTTTCGTCAAATAGTTAAATCGGCCATTGATAAAGGATGATTGAAATTTGTTGAGACACCAAGAGATCACCAGTCAATTCCGATTGGTCCCGATGGCAGAAAGTTTTTGCATCGGCTAGTTCAAGCCGATGCATTTAAAGAGAAGGTAAAAACTGCAGGTGATGGGATTAAGCTTTCAAGTAAAGAAGTTGTTGAAGAGCATAATGAACATAATCTTGAGGGCGAAAATTCCATCGAAGCTAGAATGGAGACGCCAAGGACTAAGGGGCAGCAAGCAAATTCAGAGATCGGTGCAAGCACAACCAAAGGAAACAAAGGCCGCAATAAGCACAAGTGCAAGAAATCCAATGTCACTTTTGCACAATTATTAGATAAATATCAAAATAAGAGTGAAGAGAAAAGTGCTTATCGGCCAACTAATGCAAAAGCATCAAGATCACCCCAAGGCGCAAATATGAGGATCGGTATTGGAAAAGTGAAAATTTTCATGCAACATATTCATATCCTTATTTTGGGCCGCCAATGCCAATGTTGTGGATGCCTTCCTATGCTCATGTAGATTCATATCCATCATGGGACAGGTATGATACAAGGGCACATTCTCCATCTTATTTTAAACCATCTCACCAATATTATGCAGCTCCGAGAAGATCAACATTTGAACAATCACATGTTAAAGACCGTTTCAATCATAAGGAATCGGTTCAGAGCTCAAGAAAGAAGAAAGAGGTGACCAAACAAGTATATTGAGTTAAAAAGATGGTCGCAAGAGTGCCAATTCAGATTTGATCTTAAAGGATAAAGAGCCAATTAAAGTGTTGACATTGGCTACAAAAGGCAAAGAAGTGAAGCAATCAATTGATAAAAATCAGAGTGCCAAATTTGAAGAAAAGAGGTTGAGGGTGCACAAGGTCCAAAACGAGTTGCCATTGGTTGAAACAAAATCACAGCCGACATGCCCACTCGGTTTGTCGTATTGGCAAAAGAAGGATTACAAAATCTTAATGCACAAGAGCTGAGAAAGAAGAACATGGCATGGATTCCCAAGAAGACCAATCATAACAAAAATGATTTGCATGCTTCTATTGCAACAAGTACAATAAAAGTGAAGAAAGAGAAGGATGGAAGCAACAAACAATTATGCCGAAGGTGTGCATCACAACATCAAAATCTTCGGTTAGCACATCATCCATTTTCTTCAACCATGCCATTGATGCCTTTGCCATGGAATTCATCCCTAGGTATGATCAATTACCCTCCATGGATTCATTTTGATCCATGGATGCAACACAATTTTCTATATCATGAGAGGGTATTACCAAATCACTATACATTTGGTTAGTTTCATTTTTGTTGCTAATATAAAGGGGCCGAAATATTTTATTGCTATTTCGTTTGTTTATTTCGGCTATACATACTTTGGTGGGTGAATTCTACATGGACCTCATGGTAATGGCCGATACCTATCTATCGCCCTGAGAATATATCTAAGAATGGCCGGTGTGGTATTCTAACATTGTCCTTAGTTTGAGTAGAGATTGAGATAAGTGCTTGCAAAGGAAGTTGTCAAATTGATGCCATTGAAGATATTATGCATAGACCAATTCATCAAAATTGCAAAGTGTACTTATGTTTTGATTGGGTGTGCTTTGGCTTATTAGTTTTCATAATTTACGTAAGGCCAAATCATGGTTGATTTTATTATTGAGCATCATGTTGACATCATGCATAATATTGTTTTAGCTCTATCTCTTTAGTATCATGGAGATTATACATTGATGGTTAAATTTGTAGCAATGGCCAAGGTGTTGGTGTTGCTTATATATCTCCTTATGGTGCTATTTTGTGAAGCCTCGTGCCGCTTAAAATATTTATGAACAAATGATCAAAGCCGAATATGCATTGTTATTCAGATTGGAGCTTCTCCTTGCTATAGGTGCTATAGATATTGAGGCTTTCGGTGATTTGTTATTAGTAGTGCAACAAATATCCAATGATTATCAATGTTTTGACGAATCACTTTTAGTTTATCTTGAGGTATGTCTAGATGTAAAATTTACCATGTGTTGTTTTAAGATTCTTCATATATCTAGACATGACAATTGGAGAGAGTTGGCATAGCAAGCATTTGGCTACCATGTTGGTCATGGTGTATTGCACATCTATCAATAGCCGATGCTTATTCTTGCCAACATAGGTAAGGCCGAATTGGAGCTCACCATCTCGGCCACTAATGAAACTTTTATGCAGACGAAGTAAGGATTGAAGGAAGTTCATTCTTGATTATCTGCAAAATCCCAACGAAAGGGAGAACAATATGGTTCGGAGGATGGTTTTGGTCTATGAAACCTTATCACCGGATTGTTATAGAAGCTGAGAAGTTTTCACCCAAGTTTGCCTCAAGAGGTTCAAACAAGCAATGACCGATATATACTTATCGTCCTAAGAACATCCAAAATGGCCGATGGAGTGTTGACATCGTCCTTAGAAAAATCATCGTTTAAGTTATTTTTCGGCACACAAGTTTGCCGAAAAACAGGGGGGCATGTGTCGACACCAGATTTTGACACGGCCAAGAACTTAATTAAGATGGCCTCAAATGGAGAAGTACTCAAAGTGAGAAAGTTCCATATCATCAAAAGGAGAAACTTTCATATTTGGGCCATAGCCATCCGGTCTCATCTCTAAGGCCGAAGTTGTGTTTGAAGTACTCATATTTTATATTCAGAACACTATTCAGCTTATTACGCCCCCACGATGGCCTTATATGAGAAATGTTTCTACACGGATTGTCTTTGTCTCGTCGAGACGATCGATTTCGATATAAAAAACGTCTAAATTGGAGTTCGTATGCAAAATTTAGAGCCAAAACAGTGTGCTGCATAAGTTTGCCCCGGAAGTTCCGGGCAAAACTTCCGAGGAGGTTCCGGGCTAAACCGAAAGTTTGCACGCGGTGTGCCCCGAAAACTGGAATTTTAACATTGTTTGCAGATTTGCGGGGCCGATTTCGACATCAAAATGACCTCGGATGAAAAAGTGATCAACTGAATAGTTTTTCTCCATTGCAAGATCTACAACTTTGCTTTTGGGACCATCGTCATCGGAAGTAGTATGCGACCTGCAGATTCAGTGCAAGAGGGCTACTTGATATAATTTCAGCCCGGAAGTTCCGGGCCAGACCGGAAGTTCCGGCCCTCGTAGTCCGAGTTAGGGTAACTTTTGATGATTTGGACGTGATTTGAGTCATTTTATTGTACGGAAAGTCCAGCCGCCTCATATATATGTAAGGGGTGACGGCCGATTGAACAACACACAATCGATCTATCAATATATCATCTTTTTACCTTTACCTTTATCTCTCTCCCTTGTTCTTCTTCTTCCTCATTCTTCGTTCATTCTTTGTTTGCAGGGCGGCGAACTTCGAGGCCCTAGGGGCGATCAGGTCGACCTATGGCAGCCCAAAGCCGCCGCAAGCCCTGACGGGGTCCCTCCCGGACGTGTGGGGTTTCGGGTCCTCAAAATCACCCACCGGATTGCTTGCGTATCGCGCTTCCGGACGGGTCTCCTTCGACGTGAGCTGCGGTGCATCACCCTCGGCGTTGGAGGTACACGATGATGTGTTCGTGTGCGAACACCGGCAAGTCTCTTTACTCGTTCTTTAATGCATTATCCCGCAACTAACTCATTAGTCACATTGCTTGCAAGGCTTCTAGTGATGAGCATTACCGAGAGGGCCCAGAGATACCTCTCCGATACACGGAGTGACAAATCCTAATCTCTATCTATGCCAACCCAACAAAGACCTTCGGAGACACCTGTATAGCATCTTTATAATCACCCAGTTACGTTGTGACGTTTGATAGCACACAAAGTGTTCCGATATTCGGGAGTTGCATAATCTCATAGTCAGAGGAATATGTATAAGTCATGAAGAAAGCAATAGCAATAAAACTTAACGATCATTATGCTAAGCTAATGGATGGGTCTTGTCCATCACATCATTCTCTAATGATGTGATCCCGTTCATCAAATGAAAACACATGTCTATGGTCAGGAAACTTAACTATCTTTGATTAACGAGCTAGTCAAGTAGAGGCATACTAGGGACACTCTGTTTGTCTATGTATTCACACATGTACCAAGTTTCCGGTTAATACAATTCTAGCATGAATAATAAACATTTATCATGATATAAGGAAATATGAATAACACCTTTATTATTGCCTCTAGGGCATATTTCCTTCAGTCTCCCACTTGCACTAGAGTCAATAATCTAGTTCACATCGTCATGTGATTTAACACCAATAGTTCATATCTTTATGTGATTAGTTCACATCGCCATGTGACTAACATCCAAAGGGTTTACTAGAGTCAATAATCTAGTTCACATCACTACGTGATTAACACCCAAATAGTACTTAAGGTGTGATCATGTTTTGCTTGTGAGAGAATTTTAGTCAACGGGCCTGTCACATTCAGAGCCGTATGTATTTTGTAAATTTCTATGTCTACAATGCTCTGCATGGAGCTACTCTAGCTAATTGCTCCCACTTTCAATATGTATCCAGATTGAGACTCAGAGTCATCCAGATCGGTGTTAAAGCTTGCATCGACGCAACTCTTTACAATGAACTCTTTATCACCTCCATAACCGAGAAATAATTCCTTATTCTACTAAAGATAATTTTGACCGCTGTCCAGTGATCCACTCCTGGATCACTATTTGATGCGGAGCATCCCATGATCATCCCCATGGACGCACCTACACCTCCAACGACACCATTTGGACCAATGAAACGTGCCCGAGCCAAAGCTATCGAAGATAAGGTGAACTCACTCCTCTCCGAACTTCCACTTTCTATGCATGAGACATGGCTACTACCTAAGTCCGAGGTGTTGTGCATGATTAGGCACCAAGAGGGCCCTCCCGAAGATGCGCATGAAGATGTACAAGTCCCCAAGTCCACGGATGAGGAGAACCAATGGAAGGAGCCAAGAGCATCTCCCAGGCCCCGGACATCCGGCCAAGTCCTCGGACGTCCGGCCACTGGAGCGTCTTCCACTACAGCAGGCCATCCGCAGAAGGCTACAGGCCCCGAACATCCGGCCCCGGCAGCCCGGACATCCGGCGCCTCCCGAGCCCCCGGACATCCGGCCACCGGCCCGGAAATCTGGCCCCTCCGAACCCGAGAGCAACAAATGCCACCGCTCCAGCCCGGACATCTGCCCCCAGTCCGGACATCCAGCGTCGCCTGAAAGCTCGGACATCCGGCCCGACCAGCCCGGACATCCGGCCTCCCCTTGAAAGATCGTGGATGTCGCCTAGAGGGGGGGATGAATAGGCGTTTTAAAATAATTACGGTTTAGGCTTGAACAAATGCGGAATAAACCTAGCGGTTAATTTGCCAAGCACAAAACCTAAAACAACTAGGCTCACCTATGTGCACCAACAACTTATGCTAAGAAAGATAAGCAAGTATGTGATAGCAAGATATATGACAAGAAACAATATGGCTATCACAAAGTAAAGTGCATAAGTAAAGGGCTCGGGTAAGAGATAACCGAGGCACGAGGAGACAATGATGTATCCCGAAGTTCACACCCTTGCGGATACTAATCTCTGTTTGGAGCGGCGTGGAGGCACAATGCTCCCCAAGAAGCCACTAGGGACACCGTAATCTCCTCACGCTCTCGCACAATGCAAGATGCCGTGATTCCACTAAGGGACCCTTGAGGGCGGTCACCGAACCCGTACAAATGGCAACCCTTGGGGGCGGTTACCGAACCCGTACACTTTGGCAACCCTTGGGGGCGGTCACCGGTACCCGTCAAATTGCTCGGGGCGATCTCCACAACCTAATTGGAGACCCCGACGCTTGCCCGGAGCTTTGCACTACAATGATTGAGCTCCGAACACCAACAACCGTCTAGGGCGCCCAAGCACCCAAGAGGAACAAGCTCAAGGGTACCAAGCACCCAAGAGTAATAAGCTTCTCAACTTGTAACTTCCACGTATCACGTGGAGAACTCAAACCGATGCACCAAATGGAATGGCAAGGGCACACGGAGTGCCCAAGTCCTTCGCTCTCAAATCCCACCGAAGCAACTAATGCCAGGGAGGAAAATGAGAGGAAGAACAAGGAAGAGAACACCAAGAACTCCAAGATCTAGATCCAAGGGGTTCCCCTCACATAGAGGAGAAAGTGATTGGTGGAAATGTGGATCTAGATCTCCTCTCTCTTTTCCCTCAAAAACTAGCAAGAATCCATGGAGGGATTGAGAGTTAGCAAGCTCGAAGAAGGTCAACAATGGGGGAAGAACACGAGCTCAAAGGATAAGGTTCATTGGGGAAGAAGACCCCCTTTTATAGGAGGGAAAAAAATCCAACCGTTATGTGCTCAGCCCGCACACAAGCGGTACTACCGCTCAGGCAGAAGAAACAGGGAAAAGGAGCAACAAAACATGAACCTTGGGGCAGTAGTACCGTAGGAGACAACGGTACTACCGCTGGGTTAAGCGGTACTACCGCTCCCTTCGGCGGTACTGCCGCGCATAACGAAGGGGAAAGGGAAAGAAGGAACCGGGCGGTACTACCGCGGAGGAAGGGCGGTACTGCCGCTAAGGAGCGGTACTGCCGCACTACTGCCGCAGCAAGGTACTGCATAATCCGACACAGAAAAGACCCCTCGAATCGATGCGGTAGGGACCTGTTAAGCCAACAGTAGTACTGCTGCGGAGTCACCGCCGGTACTACCGCTGCGGAGCGGTACTGCCACTTGTGACTCCTCAGCGGTACTACTGCTGGGTACCACGGTACTACTGCTAGGACCGTGACAAAAACCACACTCAAGAAAACCAGAACCGCCATAACTTCTGCATATGAGCTCCGAATTGAGCAAACTCAAGCTTGTTGGAAACAAGATGACGAGTAGCATCAAAACCTCCAACCGAGAAGAGGCAGGGGAGGTATGCCTAACAAAAAGAGGAGTGAAACCTCCAACCGAGAAGAACCAGCAAAACCTCCAACATCGAAAACATCATAGAAGATGCAAGCGAACTCCGTTTTGGATGAACTCAAGCTTGTCAACAAGATGACCGTAAGCTCTAAGACTCACAAAGAGAACCAAACAAGAACCAAGAAAGATGATGCAATGGTTTGATCTCTCAACGAATGATACGATCAAGCTACTCATTGAGAGCCTCCCTTGATAGTATGGCAATCGATCCTATAACCCGGTCTCCCAACTACCATCATGAGACCGGTAAAATAGAAAACCTATCAAGGGCAAACCTTTGCCTTGCACATGGTCCACTTGAGCTAGATGATGACGATCTTGACTCCCTCAAGTTGGACCACCCTTCTTGATTGTGTTGGCTCGATGAAGACTAGTTGATTGCTCCCCCATACTCCACTATGGGTGAGCCTTCCTTCCGCACATCTTCACAAGTCCATTGTCACCACAATGGACGGCAAGCTTCAAGCATTTGATCTCTTCGTGATGCTCCACTTGAACTTGCACCGCAACCTTTCTTGATTGTGTTGAGTCGATGAAGACTAGTTGATTGCTCCCCCATACTCTACTATGGGCGAGCTACTCTTCCGCACATCTTCACAGGTCCATTGTCACCACAAAGGACAACAAGTTTCAAGCATTTGATCTCTTCGTGGTGCTCCACTTGAACTTGCACACCGCAACCTAACCCCACAAAGAACCCTCACGAAGACCATGGGTTAGTACACACAGCGTAATTGACAATGCTTACCATACCATGGGATCACTTGATCCCTCTCAGTACATCTTCTACGCTTTGTGGGTTGATCATCTTGATTCACTCTTTAACTTAGTCTTGATCAACCTCTCACAAGACCAATCTTTAGGTAATTCCTTGAATAGCACCTTGGTCGACACAAACTCTCCTTGAAACCAACACATGTACTCCAAGAAAAGCCTATGGACAAAACCTTCAAATATAACTCAAGGCAACCATTAGTCCATAGAGATTGTCATCAATTACCAAAACCAAACATGGGGGCACCGCATGTTCTTTCACCCCTGTCTGCGCACAGTGAAGGGCCGAGGCCCGTGTATCCCTTCTTCCCCCTAGACTATATATACTCCGTCCCATACAACTTTCTAGGGTTAGCAAAGGATTATCTCATATTTTGTGTGAGAGCTTTGCTCATCCACTTGGTTACCTTCTCCTCGGAGATTCGAGCCTCCACCGGAGAAGATCCCCCAAGCGGATTCAAGACCCCTCTTTAGGGAAGAACATCAAGACCTCCTCACAGAAAAGAACCAGTTACCCTTTTGTGTCGTCCCTAGTTGTCCGTGGACCATGTATTGTTCTATGTATCCAAGGATCTAGCACATGTGTGACTATCTTGTTGGTTTGAGTGTTCCCCTTTGTGCCCCTTTGTGATTTCCCCTCGTGTTTTCCCCTCGTGTTCTTCGTGTTCTTCGTGGGATCCGCTCCTTTCGTGAAAGATCAGGCGATTAGGGTTCTACCCTACATCATCATGGTGTCAGAGCCACGTTGATCATGGTTTCGGAGCCTCCCCGTTGCGTTTCTAGCCTAATTTTGTTGTTTTTCGTCCTAATCTGAAAATCCCCACCAAAAATAGCCCCAATTTTTTTTTTCTGATTTGTCGGTGTGTTGAGATTTTGTTGGTTTGGATCCGTGGATTTGCTTTGTTATGAGTGTATCTAGCTTCCCATCCTTTTCCCCCCAATTCCCATCCACAAATTCCTCTGAATTTCGCCCGGATTTAACCTCTCCACGCGGTGTTCATCCTGCTCATCCCCGGATCCAGAGCCCGGACATCCGGCCCGTCAAGCCCGGACATCCGGCCATCCACCGGGACATCTGACCCCTGGCAGCAACATCTCCATCCACCGCACCGTTTTCCGCCCAATTTCCACCAAATTTTGTTCCGGTGCCCACCATATACCATATACACTTCCGCATACCTCCACCACTTCCGCATAACCCAACCATTTTGGACCGTTTCGCTCTCCGACACAATTGCTACTTCGAGGTTTGAGAATTTGAGTTGCGGTACCGTATCCTTTTGTGTTTCGGCTATCTAGGTACGGTTCAACATCGACATCACCGCCGCTCATCTTTGCCACGGACGTGTCCTACGTCGTCATCAACAACGACTACCTCGACTACACCTTGGTATTCGTGCCACCATTTTGACACCATATCGGAAGCAAGACCGGTAACCTCATCGTGGTATTGGACATATCACTCTTTCCATTACATTGATAGCCATTATAGCCTTACTCCTTTGCGTCGCTTACCCATCAAGACTAGCCATTGAATATTGCCGGCAACGAGACTTGTGCACATTAGTGATCATACTTCCCATAGCATACATTACATCGTTGCATATATTGGTATCATCTCTTGTGTCACAAAGTTGTCATCGCATACTCATTTGCTATCTTGGTTCGTCAAGCATTGCATGAGAAAAGAGCTCAAACATCAAAGAGCCAAACAAGCTTTTAAACAAAGAGAAAAGATAAGCAAAGAGCTTTTAAGCAAGAACCATAGCATCTTACAACATTAAGATTGACATACTCGATCATCTTGGATCATATCATAGCAACACCTTGCATAGAACATATTTGGGATAGAAGTTGTTGCATTTTTGCTAAGTAGGTTGTGCACAAGTTCTTGTATCCGCCTATTGTGCAATCGTGCTAGCGTCTCTCTAGTGTTGTGCAACAAGAGCATTTTTTTGGATTCCACATTTTGGCTCACCCTTTGTTGCACAGCCCCACTTATCTTTTTGCGTGTGTGTTTCCGTGTACCTTATATGCTTGGTCTACTTGTTACATTGCATCTTGCGAATCCTTTCCAACATTATTGAAGCTCACTTACAATTGCATCAAATTTTTGTGCCACCATCCTAACCAAGCCCCACCAAAAGCTTTTACTTGTGTAGGTGTGAGAAACCGACAAGTGCTAGTACCAATTGTGCTATTTCCTTGTCCTACATTGGAGTGATCCTCGATCCACTTTCAACTTTGGTCAAGGCCAAGTACTTCTACCAACCCACTCTTCATGGAGCAAGACGACGGCATGAACTCCTTCGTCACCAAGAGACACCTCTTTGGTGCACAACGTGCTTTGCATCAAGAGAAACAAGCTATGAGTGAACGTATCGACAACCTTGCCGCCGACTTGCGACTTTCCGAGCAGCATACAAGGGACTACTTCGACCACAAGATCGACGATCACAAGCAAGAGAATGACGCAAGGATGGACAAAAATCGTGCTTTGTTGCTCAACCGTTCGTCTTCCACTTCAAGAAGGAGCCGTTCAAGCCGCCACTCCGACTTCACCCTCTCTGGCTCAAGTACACCGACATCGAACACTCTTCGCCGGGCCGCGCGCACCGATCGGCAAGCAAGCCTCAATCCGCTACGCGACACCGACTCTCAAGAGCGCCGACAACGTCAAACTCAAGAGGCCTTTGTGCTAGCTCGAGAATGGCAACGCCAACGCCAACATGAAGAGGAAGAGCGAGCGCGTCTACACCAAAATGCTCAAGATGCCGAGGCACAATGTCAAGAACAACAACTCCGTGACGCTCAAGCACTTGCAGTGCAACAAGCTCTACACGATTCGAGTCGAGCTGTTGCCGACCGAAGCCGACAAGCCTGTGAACAAGAGGAAGCATTTCTCGAAGAAATTCAAGAATGAAGATTTCAAGCTCGCGTGCATCGTCAAGTTCCTCCTCGAGCTCGACCAGCTCCTCCACGACAAGAACAACATGACGATGACAACCCTCCGCGCCAAGAGCACCACGAGTTGCACAATCATCAACAACATGGGCGTCATCATCCCCGATCCCAACACAATGAAGAGCAACGTTATGGCAAACTCAAGTTCACCATGCCCAAGTTCAACGGAAGCAACGATCCCGAACAGTACCTTTCATGGGCATTGAAGGTTGACAAGATCTTCCGTTTGCACAATTTTGAATAAGATAAGAAGATCGCGATGGCATCCCTTGAGTTCCAAGACTATGTCCTCATTTGGTGGGAACAAATCATAGAGCGCCGAGAGGCAAGAGGTGAACCACCCATCACTACTTGGGCGCAAATGAAGGATGTCATGAGAGCACGCTTCATACCTACCTACTACAACCGCGACCTCTTCAAGAAACTCCAACAACTCAAGCAAGGAACAAAGAGCATTGAAGAATATTACAAGGAGATGGAGATTGCAATGATAAGAGCCAATGTCACGGAAGATGATGAGAAAACAATGGCACGTTTCTTGAATGGACTCAATCATCCTATCAAGAAGATCGCGGATTTCCAACCATACTCAAATCTCATCGAGCTAGTGCACCAAGCTACCAAAGCGGAACACCAAGTGCAAGATGATTTCAAGTATGCCAAATTCTCATCCAAGTCATACGGCTTCTCCAACAACCAAGCTTCAATGACTCCAACACCGACTACAAAGCCTTCTACTTCCAACATCGACAAGTCAACTTTCAAGAAAGCTTCGTCAACTACAAGTCATCCTACTACGACCAACTTCAAGCCGAGAGCTTCATCATCATCAACCCCAACCGATGAGACCGTCAAGACGAGTTCCTTCAAGTGCTTCACTTGCGGAGGCTGAGGCCACAAGTCCTACGAGTGCACCAACAAGCGAACCATGGTCTTCAACGACGATGGCACCTATGACTCCATGAGCGAAGGCGAAATGGAAGCCCTCGAGCAAGTCGCCATGCACCGCCAAGTGAACAATGAAGAAGAACACGTCTTTTGTGATGAAGACTCAAGTCCCGCACTTGTTGTCTCCAAAGTCTTGACTCTCCAACATCACCAAGAAGAAGACCAACGATGCCACATATTCCACACCAAGGCCAGCATCAATGGACGATTCGTCAAAGTCATCATCGATGGAGGGAGTTGTCATAATCCCGCAAGTGAAGAACTTTGCTCCAAGCTCCAATTTCCCAAGACGAAGCATCCACATCCATACAAAGTGCAATGGCTTAGTGACTCCGGCACCATCCAAGTCGAGCACCGAGTACAAGTCTCCTTCAAAATGGAGTGCGACCTCGTTCCTATGACCGTTTGTCATCTTCTCCTTGGACGGCCATGGCAATTTGATAGAGGAGTCGTCCACAATGGCCGAACGAACCACAACATCTTCAAGATGAAGGGCAAGGAGTATGTCCTCCGTCCAATGTCGCCAAGTCAAGTGATCACCGACAAGCAAGCCACCCATCGTGGAGATCATAGTGAGAGAGCGAGCCACCAAAAAGAGAGTGAGCGCTGCTAGGTCTTGAGCTTGCGTTGGTTTTCCCCGAAGAGGAAGGGATGATGTAGCAGAGTAGCGTAAGTATTTCCCTCTGTTTTTGAGAACCAAGGTATCAATCCAGTAGGAGCCCACGCTCAAGTCCCTCGTACCTGCACAAAGCGATATCTACTCGCAACCAACGCGATTAGGGGTTGTCAAGCCCTTCACGGTCACTTACGAGAGTGAGATCTGATAGATAGAACATTTTTGGTATTTTTGATATAAAGATGCAAAGTAAAAAGCAAAGGCAAAGTAAATAGCAAAACAATATAAAAGTGATGGAGATTGATATGATGAGAATAGACCCGGGAGCCATAGGTTTCACTAGTGGCTTCTCTCAAGAGCATAAGTATTCTATGGTGGGTGAACAAATTACTCTTGAGCAATTGATAGAATTGTGCATAATTATGAGAATATCTAGGCATGATCATGTATATAGGCATCACGTCCGTGACAAGTAGATCGAAACGATTCTGCATCTACTACTATTACTCCACTCATCGACCGCTATCCAGCATGCATCTAGAGTATTAAGTTAAAAACAGAGTAACGCCTTAAGCAAGATGACATGATGTAGAGAGATAAATTCATGCAATATGAAATAAACCCCTTCTTGTTATCCTCGATGGCAACGATACAATACGTGCCTTGCTGCCTCTTCTGTCACTGGGTAAGGACACCGCAAGATCGAACCCAAAGCTAAGCACTTCTCCCATGGCAAGAACTACCAATCTAGTTGGCCAAACCAAACGGATAATTCGAAGTGACTTGCAAAGATAACAAATCATGCATAAAAGAATTCAGAGAAGTTTCAAATATTATTCATAGATAGACTTGATCATAAACCCACAATTCATCGGTCTCAACAAACACACCGCAAAAAGAAGATTACATCGAATAGATCTCCACAAGAGAGGGGGAGAACTTTGTATTGAGATTCAAAGAGAGAGAAGAAGCCATCTAGCTACTAACTATGGACCCGAAGGTCTGAGGTAAACTACTCACACTTCATCGAAGGGGTTAGGATGATGTAGAAGCCCTCCGTGATGACGGCCCTCTTCCGGCGGAGCTCCGGAACAGGCCCCAAGATGGGATCTCGTGGATACAGAAAGTTGCGGCGGTGGAATTAGGTTTTTGGCTCCTGTTCTGATTGTTTGGGGGTACGTGTGTATATATAGGAGGAAGGAGTACGTCGGTGGAGCACCGAGGGGCCCACGAGGTAGGGGGCGCGCCCTAGGGGGGCGCCCCCACCCTCGTGACCACCTCTTTGATCCCTTGCAGTAGGGTCCAAGTCTCCTGGATCACGTTCGGTGAGAAAATCACGTTTCCAAATATTTTATTCCGTTTGGACTCCGTTTGATATTTCGTTTATCCGAGACACCGAAATAGGCAAAAAACAACAATTCTGGGTTGGGCCTCCGATTAATAGGTTAGTCCCAAGAATAACATAAAAGTGGAAAATAAAGCCCAATATAGTCCAAAACAGTAGATAATATAGCATGGAGCAATCAAAAATTATAGATACGTTGGAGACGTATCAGGCATCCCCAAGCTTAATTCCTGCCCGTCCTCGAGTAGGTAAATGATAAAAAGAGAATTTTTGATGCGGAGTGCTGCTTGGCATAATTTCAATGCAAATCTTTTTAATTGTGGTATGAATATTCAGATTAGAAAGATTCAAGAAAAATTTTTATATTGACATAGAAAATAATAATACTTCAAGCATACTAACAAAGGAATTATGTCTTCTCAAAATAACATGGCCAAAGAAAGTTATCCCTACAAAATCATATAGTTTGGCTATGCTCAATCTTCCTCACACAAAATATTTAAATCATGCACAACCCCGATGACAAGCCAAGCAATTGTTTCATACTCTAACTTTTTCAAAACTTTTTCAATCTTCACGCAATACATGAGCGTGAGCCATGGATATAGCACTATAGGTGGAATAGAATGGTGGTTGTGGAGAAGACAAAAAGGAGAAGATAGTCTCACATCAACTAGGCGTATCAACGGGCTATGGAGATGCCCATCAATAGATATCAATGTGAGTGAGTAGGGATTGCCATGCAACGGATTCACTAGAGCTATAAATGTATGAAAGCTCAACAAAAGAAACTAGTGGGTGTGCATCCAACTTGCTTGCTCACGAAGACCTAGGGCAATTTGAGGAAGCCCGTCATTGGAATATACAAGCCAAGTATATAACGTAAAATTCCCACTAGTATATGAAAGTGACAATATATGAGACTCTCTATATGAAGAGCATGGTGCTACTTTGAAGCACAATATATGAGACTTGCTATATCATGGTGCTACTTTGAAGCACAAGTGTGAAAAAAATGATAGTAGCATTGCCCCTTTTTATTTATATATAATTTTTTGGGCCTTTTTTTCTTTGGCCTTTCTCTTTTTTCTTCTTTTTTTTGGGACAATGCTCTATTGAATGATGATCATCACACTTCTATTTATTTACAACTCAATGATTACAACTCGATACTAAAACAAAGTATGACTCTATATGAATGCCTCCGGCGGTGTACCGGGATATGCAATGAATCAAGAGTGACAAGTATGAAAGAATTATGTACGGTGGCTTTGCCACAAATACTATGTCAACTACATGATCATGCTAAGCAATATGACAATGATGGATATGTCAAGATGAACTAGATGGTGGAAAGTTGCATGGCAATATATCTCGGAATGGCTATGGAAATGCCATAATAGGTAGGTATGGTGGCTGTTTTGAGGAAGGTATATGGTAGGTGTATGATACCGGCGAAAGGTGCGCGGTATTAGAGATTCTAGCAAGGGTGGAAGGGTGGGAGTGCATATAATCCATGGACTCAACATTAGTCATAAAGAACTCATATACTTATTGCAAAAATTTAGAAGTTATCAAAGCAAAGTATTACGCGCATGCTCCTAGGGGGATAGATTGGTAGGAAAAGACCATCGCTCGTCCCCGACCGCCACTCATAAGGGAGACATTCAATAAATAAATTATGCTCCGACTTCATCACATAACGGTTCACCATACGTGCATGCTACGAGAATCACAGACTTCAACACAAGTATTCTTTAAATTCACAACTACTCAACTAGCATGACTTTAATATTATCACCTCCATATCTCAAAACAATTATCATGCTTCAATCTTTTCTTAGTATTCAACACACTCAAAAAGTTTCACAAATCTTTAATACCAAGCATATTATTGTTAGGCAAATTACCATGCTATTAAGAGACTCTCAAATTAATTTAAGTGAAGCATGAGAGATCAATAGTTTCTTTAAAACGAATCCACCACCGTGCTCTAAAAGATCTAAGTGAAGCACATAGAGCAAAATTATCTAGCTCAAAAGATATAAGTGAAGCACATAGAGCAAAATTATCTAGCTCAAAAGATATAAGTGAAGCACATAGAGCAAAATTATCTAGCTCAAAAGATATAAGTGAAGCACATAGAGCAAAATTATCTAGCTCAAAAGATATAAGTGAAGCACATAGAGTATTCTATCAAATTTTAATTCATGTATGGCTCTCTCAAAAGGTGTGTACAGCAAGGATGATTGTGGCATACTAACAAACGAAGACACAAATAATACGAGACGCTCCAAGCAAAACACATATCATGTTGGTGAATAAAAATATAGCTCCAAGTAAACTACCGATGGAAGTGGACGAAAAAGAGGGGATGCCTTCCGGGGCATCCCCAAGCTTTGACTTTTTGGTGTCCTTGGATTATCTTGGGGGTGCCATGGGCATCCCCAAGCTTAGGCTCTTGCCACTCCTTGTTCCATGATCCATCAAAAGAATTCACCCAAAACTTGAAAACTTCACAACACAAAACTCAAGATAGAGAACTCGTGAGCTCCGTTAGCGAAAGAAAACAAAAGACCACTTCAAGGTACTGTAATGAACTCATTTTTTATTTGTATTGGTGTTAAATCTACTGTATTCCAACTTCTCTATGGATTATAAACTATTTTACTAGCCATAGATTCATCAAAATAAGCAAACAACACACGAAAAACAGAATCTGTCAAAAACAGAACAGTCTGTAGTAATCTGTAGCTAGCGCAAAATATGGAACCCCAAAAATTCTAAAATAAATTGCTGGACATTAGGAATTTATCTATTAATCATCTTCAAAAAGAATTAACTAAATATCACTCTTCAAATACAAATGACAGTAGTTCTCGTGAGCGCTAAAGTTTCTGTTTTTTACAGCAAGTTCAACAAGACTTTCCCCAAGTCTTCCCAACGGTTCTACTTGGCACAAACACTAATTAAACACAAAAAACACAACCAAAACAGAGGCTAAATAATTTATTTATTACTAAACAGGAGCAAAAAGCAAGGAACAAAAATAAAATTGGGTTGCCTCCCAACAAGCGCCATCGTTTGACACCCTAGCTAGGCATAACAAGCAAGGATAGATCTAAGTATTGCCATCTTTGGTAGGTAATTCTTCAATTAGGCATCTACCATCTTTAGGAATTTCTTTATTTTTATTAATTATCAAACTTTTAGGCACAAGATCGAAAAATTCATTTGTAATAAATGGTTCTTTAATGATAGCAAAAAGATTGGGATGAATACTTATAGATTTAAGATCAGCAGTTTCCTTACTAGATGATTCACCCTTATTTTTAGGAATATACATAAGCTTGGAAATTTTAGTAGGAGGACTAGGAGTATTCTTTATGGAAGAAAAAGCGGTTCCCAAATTTGCAATGATACCCTCCAGTTTATCAATTCTAGTAGAATCTAAGTTCATCTTCTCATTAACTATGGGTTCCTTTTTCTTAATATTTTTCAATGTCATTCCTACCTTAGATCCATATTGAGTAATTTGATTGTGGATCTTTTTATCTAGATTTTCAATTGATTCAATAGTAGTAACTTTATTTTCAATAATTTCAAGTCTTTGCATAACATGCTCCAAAGTTAACATGGTTCCATTAACCAAAAGAGGTGGTGAGCCAAATAAATCTATCATAGCATTATAAGAATCAAAAGTATGGCTACCCAAGAAGTTCCCTCCGGTAATGGTATCGAGGATATATCTATATCAAGGATTAACACCTACATAAAAATTGCGAAGAAGGACTAAGGTATATTGTTTCCTGGTAGATCTATTTTGAGCATTGCAAATTCTATACCAAGCATCTTTTAGATTTTCTCCCTCCCTTTGTTTAAAATTTAGAACTTCACTCTCGGGAGACAACGGAGAAGATATGAGACTAGCCATGACGACAAGCAAACAAACTAGCACACGAGAAAACAAAAAGGCAAACAGAGAGGGAGGATAGAGAGAGAGGGCAAATAAAACGGCAAGGGTGAATTGGGAGGGAGAGGAAAACGAGAGGCAAATGGCAAATAATGTAATGCGAGAGATAGGGATTGTGATGGATACTTGGTATATTAACTTTTGCTTAGACTCCCCGGCAACGGCGCCAGAAATCCTTCTTGCTACGTCTTGAGCTTGCGTTGGTTTTCCTCGAAGAGGAAGGGATGATGCAGCAGAGTAGCGTAAGTATTTCCCTCAGTTTTTGAGAACCAAGGTATCAATCCAGTAGGAGCCCACGCTCAAGTCCCTCGTACCTACACAAAGCGATAGCTACTCGCAACCAACGCGATTAGGGGTTGTCAAGCCCTTCACAGTCACTTACGAGAGTGAGATCTGATAGATAGAATATTTTTGGTATTTTTGATATAAAGATGCAAAGTAAAAAGTAAAGGCAAAGTAAATAGCAAAACAATATAAAAGTGATGGAGATTGATATGATGAGAATAGACCCGGGAGCCATAGGTTTCACTAGTGGCTTCTCTCAAGAGCATAAGTATTCTACGGTGGGTGAACAAATTACTGTTGAGCAATTGATAGAATTGTGCATAATTATGAGAATATCTAGGCATGATCATGTATATAGGCATCACGTCCGTGACAAGTAGATCGAAATGATTCTGCATCTACTACTATTACTCCACTCATCGACCGCTATCCAGCATGCATCTAGAGTATTAAGTTAAAAACAGAGTAACGCCTTAAGCAAGATGACATGATGTAGAGAGATAAATTCGTGCAATATGAAATAAACCCCATCTTGTTATCCTCGATGGCAACGATACAATATGTGCCTTGCTGCCCCTTCTGTCACTGGGTAAGGACACCGCAAGATCGAACCCAAAGCTAAGCACTTCTCCTATGGCAAGAACTACCAATCTAGTTGGCCAAACCAAACGGATAATTCGAAGAGACTTGCAAAGATAACAAATCATGCATAAAAGAATTCAGAGAAGATTCAAATATTATTCATAGATAGACTTGATCATAAACCCACAATTCATCGGTCTCAACAAACACACCGCAAAAAGAAGATTACATCGAATAGATCTCCACAAGAGAGGGGGAGAACTTTGTATTGAGATTCAAAGAGAGAGAAGAAGCCATCTAGCTACTAACTATGGACCCGAAGGTTTGAGGTAAACTACTCACACTTCATCGGAGGGGCTAGGATGATGTAGAAGCCCTCCGTGATGACGGCCCTCTTCCGGCAGAGCTCCAGAACAGGCCCCAAGATGGGATCTCGTGGATACAGAAAGTTGCGACGGCGAAGTTAGGTTTTTGGCTCCTGTTCTGATCGTTTGGGGGTACGTGTGTATATATAGGAGGAAGGAGTACGTCGGTGGAGCACCGAGGGGCCCACGAGGCAGGGGGACGCACCCTAGGAGGGGCACCCTCGTGACCACCTCTTTGATCCCTTGCAGTAGGGTCCAAGTCTCCTGGATCAAGTCGGTGAAAAAATCACGTTTCCGAAGATTTTATTCCGTTTGGACTCCATTTGATATTCCGTTTATCCGAAACACTGAAATAGGCAAAAAACAGCAATTCTGGGCTGGGCCTCCGGTTAATAGGTTAGTCCCAAAAATAATATAAAAGTGGAAAATAAAGCCCAATATAGTCCAAAACAGTAGATAATATAGCATGGAGCAATCAAAAATTATAGATACGTTGGAGACGTATCAAGCGCCACAAGCCAAAATCGAGTGCCTCCACGATGAGCGAAAACAAGAACCTAGTTCTATTTGCCACCAAACGTGAGGTAAGGGAAGTGTGTGAGAACCCATATAGTGTCCTACACCACGTCCTCATGTGCAAGGAAAATGCACCACAAACTAACACTTCTCACACTCTTCCTCTAGTGTTGTCTTCTCTTTTGCAGGAATTTCAAGATGTTTTCCCCGATGAGCTACCTCCGGGTCTACCTCCTCTATGAGGCATTGAGCACCGAATCGACCTCATCCCCGGAGCACCTCTTTTGAACAAAGCTCCATACCGTGTTGTAAGGGCATATTTATCCCTAAGGTGTTTTGGTGATTGATGACAACGCGTTTGCGGACTAATCGTGTGCCTTGAGTATCCCAGACATTTCATCGCTAGGCACAAGACAGTTGGGTGCCCCTCGAAGATTGTTGAAGACGGCATCTTTTCTATGTTTCTTTTTGGTGGATTTGAGTCGTACGAAAGCCGTACTATTAAGAGGGGGTCCGCGTCGGAAAGGTTTGGGTGGAATCATCACGTACACGTCTCCTTCTTGTCCCCTCCTTTTCCCTTGGAGCTTCCTCCGCTTTCTCGCCTCCCTGGTTCTGGCTGCTGAGTTGGGTCGCGGTAGTACTGCTCCTAGGAGAGCGGTAGTACCATAGGCACCAGCGGTAGTACCGTGCGGTGGCGCGGTAGTACCGCAGGTGCCCACGGTAGTACCGCTCCCCTAGAGCTGCACTATCGCTGCCCACCAGGCTAGTACCGCTCCTTCGCGGTAGTAGGGCGGATGTAATTTTTTACATACGCACCTACCGCCGTAGTACCGCTTTCGCTCCGCGGTAGTACCGTGCTATGTTGTCAGGCAGTAGTACCGCCCCTCGGCAGTACTATTGTGTCGGGTTTTTGCTTCTTCTGTTTCTTTGCGGAAGTAGGCACGGATGTTTCCTCCCCCTGGCTAGGGGATTTCTGCCTTACGGTAGTACCGCATGGAGGCGCGGTAGTACCGCCCTCAGCTCCTGCGCGTCAGATCTGACCTTGCTGTCGCTGGGGTTGCGGCAGTACTGTGGGCCTGTATGGTAGTACCACATGGCCATGCGGTAGTACCGCTGGCCTGGCGCGGTAGTACCGCTGGCCGCGGGCTGGTTGGTGGGTAGCGGTTGGATCTTTGTCCTACCTATATAAGGAGTCCCCTTCTTCCCTGTTGACTCATCTCTTCTAACCCTAAGCTCCATTATTGCTCTAAGCTCCATTTTCGCCCGATCTCACTCCCTAGCCAATCAAACTTGTTGATTTGTTCGGGAGTGGTTGAGAAGGCCTCGATCCACACTTCCACCAAGAGAAATTTGATTCCCCCCACTAATCCCTTGCGGATCTTGTTACTCTTGGGTGTTTGAGCATCCTAGACGGTTGAGGTCACCGCGAAGCCATAGTCCATTGTGGTGAAGCTTCATGGTGTCGTTGGGAGCCTCCAATTGAGTTGTGGAGATTGCCCCAACCTTGTTTGTAAAGGTTCGGTCGCTGCCTCCAATGGCACCAATAGTGGAATCACGGCATCTCGCATTGTGTGAGGGCGTGAGGAAAATACGGTGGCCCTAGTGGCTTCTTGGGGAGCATTGTGCCTCCACACCGCTCCAACGGAGACGTACTTCCTCTCAAAGGGAAGGAACTTCGGCAACACATCCTCGTCTCCACCGTCTCCACTCTTGGTTATCTCATGCCTTTACTTGTGCAAGTTTATTTGTACCATATCACTTGCTTGCTCGTGTTCCTATCCTTGTTGCATCATATAGGTTGCTCACCTAGTTTCATATCTAGACAACCTACTTTGATGAAAATTGTTAAACAAAAGCTAAAAATTGTTAGTTGCCTATTCACCCCCCTCTAGTCAACCATATCGATCCTTTCAATTGGTATCAGAGCCAGGTTTCTTCATTAAGGACTTTACCGTCCGAAGAGTATGGTTAATACCATAGACGGTGTGGAGGAACACTCCGATGTGAATCTGACCTCGTCTACGGGCGATGGGGGAACCTCAGTCTCTTGTGAGGAGTTCAATGTGGCCTTGGAGACATTGAAAACCTCCATGATGACCGAGGTTGAAAGCATGTTTACTAAATTCCTTGAGGGGCTTAAACTATCCACCGCACCGTTGAAAGTGGGTGATCCCACCGACAAGGTGACGGATGCTATCTCCGATAAGGGGGAAGCTAGTAGTGAAAAGGCTCCTTCTTCTAATGGTAAAAATGGCACCGACATCTTTGCTCATGTGGAACCACCACTTGTTTATGGTGGACCGGTTCCTTCCACTCATTTGAATCATGCCGGTCCTCCCCCTAAGATTGTGAAAAATGAGGACTTTGATTCTTGGGTTTACCACTTTAAACGTCATTTAAATCATGTGAACACTAACCTTTGGAGAATCATTGAAGAATGTTTCTATCTGCATGATCCAAGCAACTTCACTCCTAGAGAAGCCGCGGATAATCAATTCAATGAGAATGCTCTCTTCATCATTCAAGATGCAATCCCACCCGAAGACCTACCTCATCTTCGGCCCTTCGCCTTGGCCAAAGACGCATGGCACTGTGTTGTCTCTCTCTACCGGGGAAGCGCAAGCATTCAACGCTCCAACTATGAAGTGGTGCAAGATGAGGCCGATGAGTTTGCAATGAAAGAAGATGAAGAACCTTGTGAGCTTTATCGGAGAGTAACCAAACTCGCGGTCTCAGTACGAGATCACGGGAGCAAGGACACGGATGACAATTGGATCAAGCGCAAATTCCTCAAGGAAATGATGCCCTACCACAAGGCCATGTCCTCCGTCATTCGTCAAAGACCAGACTTCCACACTTTGACCTCAAGCGAAGTGTTGGATGAGTTTGTGGCCATGAACATTTTGGACAAGACCGCCGATAATACGGTGCTTCGTTCTCAAAGGGCAAAGAAGCTCAACCTTGCATTGAAGGCCAAGCTCAATGTTGAAGAAGAAGAAGAGGAAGAAGAGGAGAGTAACCCCGAAGATACAAAGTATGCGTATCATGAACACATGGCACTCGCTTAAAGGCAATTTTGGAGCAAGAAAAACTCGAGGCCAAACTTTAGCAAAAACAACTCAAGTGGCACGAAGAGCAAGCAACGTGTAAGGACTTGCTACAATTGTGGCAACGTGAGTCATTTTGTTGCGGAGTGCCCGTATGAGAAGAGGGAATACAATGGTGGCAAGCTCATCCGAAAGGACAAGGCCAAGTCGTTCCCCAACAAGAGCAACTTCACCAAGAAGACTCCTCCCAAGGCATTGGTGGTACAAGAAGAGTACAATGAGGATGATGACGATGATGAAGGTGATGAGTCGGTTGCCATGGCCTCCGTTTCCATTGCGACGACTCCACGGGTGTCTCTCTTCGACTCACCCAATGAGAGTATCACCGCCAAGTGCCTCATGGCTAAAGCCACCAACAAGGTAACCCCCAACATCAAAACTACCATCACTAATCATCCTTCTCCGACGGATAGCATTAATGAACTTGAGGGAGCTAATGTGGAGGCAAATGAGTTTGAGGCCTTTATGGGCAAACTTAAGGGAAAATCCAAGAAGCACTTTGTTGCTCTCTTGGAACAACTTGGTGAAGCCAATGACATGATCGAGGCTCACGAAGACACCATCACTAAGATGGAAGGGCATAGTCGTGACTATGCCGATGAGATTTCGGATCTTTCCAATGCTTTTGAGGAAGAGCATGGTCTTCGTTTGGCTCTTGAGGAGTCACACAACGTTGATCATGCTAAGTTAAAGAAAGATTATGATCATGTCCTCATTGTTTCTCATGTGCTAAACTCCGAGAAGGACAAACTTGAGGTTGATCTTGCTAGACTCAAAGAGGAGTTTGATCTACTTGACAAGGCTCACAAGGTCTTGAAGGGTGCTCTTGCTAGCCTCAAAGAGTCTCATGATCAACTTCAAGTAAAGCTAACCAAGGAAAAAGCCACTTTTCCTTGTATGATGTTAATTGATAATGCAAATGCTACTAACCCGTGTTGTGAGCATGTGCATCTCGTTGAGGAGAACGCTAAGCTAAAGGGGCAACTTGAGAGAGGTCTTGCGACTTGCATACAAGGCAAGAAGAACCTCAACGACCTCTTGATCAACCAAAAGGGAGTTGTGGCCAAGGACGGGGTTGGGTACGTGCCCGACTCCAAGAACAAGAAGAAGAATGACAAGATCAAACGACCTCCTCCTCTCATGCAAACCTTTGTGAAGGAGGGAGAGAGTGCCTCCGAGGATAAGAAGAAGAACAATGCGAAGGGTAGCATTGTCAAAAAGGGCAATGTCATTCCTCGCATCAAAGCCGGTGACTTTAATCCTTCTTATGTGCTATGCCGTGCTAGTGATGGGCATGTCTATGCCAAATTCGTTGGTTCTCCTCATGAATACATTGAATGGTCTATTTGGGTTCCAAAGACCCTTGTTACTAACATCAAAGGACCCATTACAAAATGGGTACCTAAAACCAAGCATTAATCTCTTGTAGGTGTTTGCTTCCGGTGGGGGATCATGGTTGCTCGATAGCGGAGCTACAAATCATATGACCGGAAGCAAGGACTTGGTGGTGGACGTGCACAAGATTCCATCTATGCCCACCAATGTCGAGTGGGGTGACGCCTCATCCTCTAAGGTATTGGGACTTGGCAAGGTGGTCATCTCTCATGATCTCACGATCGAGAAGGTCATGATTGTTGAGTCCGTTGCATACAATTTACTTTCCGTTCGTCAACTTGCAATCATGGGCTTTGCCACTTTCTTTGATATCGATATCGTGGCCCTCTTGTGGAGCAATACTCTTAAAGTAGCCTTTGTTGGGCATGTTGAGAACGGTCTATATGTGATTAACTTTTCGGAGCGACCCACTAAGACCGCGACATGCCTAATGGCTAAAGTTGACGTGGGATGGCTTTGGCATCGCCGTCTAGCCCATGTCAATATGAGATCTTTGCAAAGTCTCCTCAAGGGGGACCATGTCCGTGGACTAACGAATGTTAGTTTTGCTAAAGATCGTGCTTGCAGTGCTTGTATCAAAGGAAAGCTACATGAGAAGGCTCACCCTCCCACGACTATCATTTACTCAAAGAGGCCTTTGGAGCTCCTTCACATGGATCTCTTTGGGCCTCCATCCTTCGATAGTCTTGGGGGTAGGAAGTATTGCTTGGTGATTGTGGATGACTACTCAAGATACACTTGGGTGTATTTCTTCAAGAGGAAGAGCGAGACCCAACAAACCATCATTGACTTTGCAAATGAAGCACAACATCAACACAATGCAAAGATCTTGACAATACGAAGTGACAACGGCACCGAGTTTAAGAACTACACCTTGGATGAGTTTCTTAGTGATGAGGGATCAAGCATCAATATTCCGCACCTTACACCCCTCAACAAAATGGTGTTGCGGAGAGGAAGAACAGGACGTTGATGGATGCGGCAAGGACCATGATGGCGGAGTTCAAGTCTCCGTACAACTTTTGGGCCGAAGCCATCAACACCGCGTGTCATGCATCCAATCGGCTCTACCTCCGCAAGGGCTTGAACAAGACTCCATATGAGATACTCACCGGTAACAAGCCCAACCTCAAGTACTTTCGGGTGTTCGGGTGTAAGTGTTTCATTCTCAAGAAAGGTGTTCGGTTGTCTAAATTTGAGGCTAGAGCTTATGAGGGCATATTTGTTGGTTATGCTACAAACTCTCATGCTTACCATGTCCTCAATAAATCCACAGGACTTAGTGAGGAGACATGTAACATGGAGTTTGATGAGAATAACGGCTCCCAAGTGGAGCAAAGTGGCACTTGTGATGTAGGTGATGAAATTCCTCCTCAATCCATAAGAAGAATGGGTGTTGGTTTTATCCTACCCATTGAGGAACCCCTTGTGGCCGAAGGAGAAGGAAAAAGCTCCACTCAAGTGGATCCATCACCAACCCAAGGCCCACACGCTTCCGAAGAACAACATGAAGGCCCTCATCCTAAAGAACATGACCAAGGGCAAGATCATGCTCAAGACGGTGTTGACACATCAAGTGATGCCCAAGGTCAAGTTCTCTCCTCCGAGCAAGTCCAAGAACAAGAACAAGCTCAAGACGACGGTCAAGATGATAAAGTGACCACTCCTCGTCTCACCCCCGAGGAGGAATTGGAGCGTCGTGCCGCCAAGGTTGCTTCCAAGCTCTCCACCAAGGATCATCTCATGAAGAATGTGCTTGGAAGCTTAAGAAAGGGGGTAAGCACTCGTAGACAATTAGCAAACTATTGTGAGCATCACGCATATGTCTCTTGTGTCGAACCCCACAAGGTCTATGAGGCGCTAGAAGATCCACATTGGCTCAATGCCATGCATGAAGAACTCAACAACTTCGAGCGCAACAAAGTGTGGAGATTGGTGCCAAGACCGACGGGGAACCACAATGTCATTGGAACCAAGTGGATATTTAAGAACAAGCAAGATGCCCATGGGATTATCATTCACAACAAGGCTCGTTTGGTAGCACAAGGCTACTCCCAAGTCGAGGGTATCGACTACGGTGAAACCTTTGCTCCCGTTGCTCGTCTTGAACCTATTCGCATGTTGATTGCTTATGCTTCTCATCATAACTTTAAGTTACAACAAACGGATGTGAAGAGTGCTTTTCTTAATGGTCCCATTAATGAATTGGTTTATGTCAAGCAACCCCCCGGGTTTGAGGATCCCTACTTTCCCGATCATGTGTGTCAACTCGATAAGGCACTCTATGGCCTTAAACAAGCCCCACGTGCGTGGTATGACCACCTTACCGAGTTGTTACAAGACCGTGGTTTTGAAGTTGGGCTAATCGACCCCACTCTTTTTACTGAGAAGGTCAAAGGGGAGTTGTTTGTGTGCCAATTATATGTTGATGATATCATCTTTGGTTCCCCTAACAAAGCTTTCAATGAGGAATTTGCCGCTCTCATGACCTCAAAGTTCGAGATGTCTTCCATGGGAGAGTTGAAGTTCTTTCTAGGGTTCAAAGTGAAGCAAAGAAGAGAAGGAACCTTCATCAACCAAGCCAAATATACTCAAGACATGCTCAAGAGATTCAAGCTAAGTGATGTCAAGCGGGCTTCCACTCCAATGCCCACCAAGTGCCAACTTGACATAGATCCCAATGGTAAAGCGGTGGATCAAAAGGTATATCGCTCCATGATAGGCTCCTTGCTTTACCTTTGTGCATCTAGACCGGATATCATGTTGAGTGTGGGAATTTGTGCACGGTTTCAAGCCGCACCTAAGGAAAGTCACTATGTGGCGGTGAAACAAATCTTTCGATATTTGGCTCATACCCCAAACTTTGGCTTATGGTACCCAAGAGGAGCAAACTTCAAGCTTGTAGGGTATTCGGATTCCGATTGGGTGGGAGACAAAGTGGATAGGAAGTCCACTTCTGGAGGGTGCCAATTCCTTGGTTGCTCTTTGGTAAGTTGGTCTTCCAAAAAGCAAAGTTGTGTGTCTCTCTCCTCCATCGAAGCGGAGTATGTGGCGGCCGGTAGTTGTTGTGTACAACTCTTATGGATGAGGCAAACTTTAAAGGATTACGGTGTCATTTGTGACAAAGTGCCTCTTTGGTGTGACAATGAAAGTGCCATCAAGATCTCTCTCAACCCGGTGCAACACTTCAAGACGAAGCATATCGAGATCCGGTATCACTTCATCCGGGATCACATTAGGCGAGGAGAGATCGAGCTCAACTATGTCAACACTCATGATAACCTTGCAGATATTTTCACGAAGCCCTTGGATGAAGCAAGATTTCGCGAGTTAAGGCATGAGCTAAATATCATTGATTCGAGCAATGTTGCTTCAACCCTTGCACACCCCACCATACTCAACGTGTTGTCTTGTTTAGATGTACGCATGGACATAGGGGGAGTGTTGTTCTCTCAATGAACTCTCCCTCCCCCCATTATGCATAAATTGATCAAGTCTTTCACATTACCCATGTTTGATGGTACTTGTGCTTCAAAGACGAGTTTTGGTCATGGACCCAAGGATAATTCTTCGCGGTGCCATACCAATTGACTCAAACATAGGTGGCTACAGCCATCGCCCTCTCTTTGGAGAGGTGGTGTCTCATGGTTGTTTCGTTTTGTCGTTTGCCTTTCTGCCTTTGTGTGTAGCGTGGTCTCGTGGTCTCGTGTTGCCTCGGAGTGTTAGTGCAAAGACCCCGTTTTTCATGTGCTTAAAATGTGCATCTTCTTGAGCCCACGGTACTACCGCGGCTTTCCGCGGTACTACCGCTTTGAGAGGCACGGTACTACCGCGCCATAGTGCGGTACTACCGCTCAGGTGCGGTACTTCGGAAGTACCGCGCCGAGCGGTACTACCGCGATGGGGCACGGTACTACTGTGCTGTCGAGGGAGCGTGGGGGTTATGACTCGGGCAGGGGAGTTCCAACTCCCCATACCCATTCACTTGTCTCTCTCCCCACGTCTCTCTCTCTCTCTTGCTCAAGAACGACACCGGAGGCCCTCGCCGGATCTCCGTCTCCGGCCACTCTCCTCGGATTCCGACCGGTGGGATCGTTCCCCACTACTTCATCTTGCCATGGACCAAGGTTTTTCCCCAAAACTCTCTTTTTCTTGGTTGTTCTCTCGCTTCTAGGTTTTTGGGGAGATGCTTGTTGTTCTTGAGATTTTAGGCCAAATCTATGCAAGAGTAGGATGTAGGAGAGTCGTGTTGCGTAGGAATCATACTTGATATGTTGTCTTGTGGTAGATTTGTCCAACCGTAGTACCGTCGCAGTTTCGTGGGCTTTTCTCATATTTGAACTTGTTCGGATCTGACGCGGTGCGGTACTACCGTGTCTCATGTGTGGTACTACCGCTCGTGCGGTACTACCGCCCATCAGGTGCGGTACTACCGCGCTAGCTCGTGCGGTACTACCTCTCATCAGACGCGGTACTACGCGCTAGCTGAGGCACTAAGCTCGTACTACCGCTCCTAGACCCGGTACTACCGTGACCTTACACGGTACTACCGCGACTAAGAGCAGTACTACTATCTTAGTTCCGCAGCACTTGGCAGTACTACCATAGGGGTCAAATCTCTCTCTAGGCAATTATCTTGTGTGCTTTCTACATGTTTCTTTTGCTTTGTTGTGGTCTTTGCATTGATCCCTCTTGTTTGTCGTGGGTGTTTTGTGTTTTGTGTCTCAGGTGGTGGCTCTCGCTGTTCCAATCCCAGTCGTGACACTGGCTCCAAGCGTCTGCGCAACCCCCAAGATGAAGCCCCAGAGGGCTCTAATGCCCCCAAGCGCAATGTCAAGACCACTGCCAGCAAGCAAAAGGAACCTGCTAAGGGCATGGATGAGATTTCAGTCACTGAGTATGTCGAACGCCGGAAGATCAATCCCTATGTGAATGCTCGGGCTATCCTCAGAGGCACCGAGTTGTTCTGGACCAAGCAACAGGCTCTCATATATCTGGATGTGATCAAGAACAAGCAGAATACCTTCATGGATGTCAAGTGGATTGACATGAATCACATGCGGAAGGACAAGTTTCGTGACTATTTTGGAGAGGCTCTAGACTTGGTGGAGCAGTTTGCTATTGAACCGGTGATCTCCTTTCACCTTGACTATGACCCTGAGCTTATCTGTCAGTTCTTTGCCTCAGTGTACTTTCATCCCGGGGATGAGCGGAGGATGATCTGGATGACCAACGGCCATCAGCTGTCTGCTACATGGAAGGAGTTCATGGATCTGCTTCACATTCCTGATGACAGGCTTCACACCCCCGTTGGTGTTCGCCCCCATGCCAACTCTGAGTCTGCCAACAAGAACCTGCTTCAGCCTTTCCTTGTTGAGAAGGTGATCCCCAATGGCAAGTCAACTTGGGTGTTGAACTCCTTTCTGGATATCATGCATAGCATCTTCTGCAACACTCTATTCCCACGCATTGGCGACAAGGACAAGGTCCATGCCTATCTAGTGGACATGTTGCTCCTATGTGTAGAGGCACGTTCATCTTAGACTCAGCCACTTGATGTCTCACACATCATGTGGTGTGAGCTTCGATTTGCGGTGTTCACTCGCAAGGTACCTATCTATAGACAGTACTTGTTTCTGCTGCTCTCCACCACTTGGGAGAAGATGTACCCTGGTGATGAGTTCCTTGCTCTAGACTGGATTCGCCATGAGTCCATCAGCCTCCGCGTCAAGCCCAACTGGGCCAACACCACTACCCGTGCTGAGGCCTCTTCTGCTAGGAGGGCTGTTGGTGAGGAGGAGGCTGCTGCTGAGAATATTGCTGAGGACCGTGCTGCTAGATCCACCACACCTTCCTCTGAGCCATCACGGGCCAAGAAGTTAAAGGACAAGATGAAGACTCTCTTCTGCATGCAGGCAAATGGACAGTACATGTCTCACGTGGCAGACAAGGAGAGTCGCCGCCGTGACAAGAAGGTTATGAGGCTCTTTCGAGAGGATGTGTCTGGCGGGTCTGAGGACGTCATCATGCCTGAGGCTGCCTGGATGTCGAAGCCGGGATACAAGTGGACCAGTTCAGAGGAAGACATCGAGGAGACCGTCCCCGCCGCTGAGTCTGACGAGGAGCACGAGGAGCAGTGGGACGACTTCTCTGCCTGAGCCACCCCGTGTGTGTAGGTGTCCTCTCTGCCTTTTTGGCGTCTCGATGCCAAAGGGGGAGAGAGTGTAGGGATTTCCGTTGTGTCGTGCTTGGTGTGTTTGTTTGCTTTGTTGTTTGGACCTCGTTTGCCTTGTTTCGTTTGCTTTTGTTTGGTTTAAGCCTTCGAGACCTATCCTTCATATGGTGTAAGACATATGCACTCTATCTATCTTAGTTAACTTATGTTTGTGCTATCTTGTCTTGTGATAGCCTTCCTATTACTAGATATGCCTCGTCTCTATAATATAGGGGAAGCTTTGATCCTAGTATGTGTGCCGTGCAGTCCAAAGCACTCATCTAGGTGGCACACATCTAGGGGGAGCCCGTCTATATTCTAGAGAGGAGGGGTTTGCGGTTGCTTAATATTATTTCCCCTGTGCAAATCCCGTATTGTCATCAATCCACCAAAAAGGGAGAGATTGTAAGGGCATATTTATCCCTAAGGTGTTTTGGTGATTGATGAAAACGCGTTTGTGGACTAATCGTGTGCCTTGAGTATCCCAGACATTTCATCGCTAGGCACAAGACGGTTGGGTGCCCCTCGAAGACTGTTGAAGACGGCGTCTTTTCTACGTTTCTTTTTGGTGGATTTGAGTCGTAGGAAAGCAGTACTATTAAGAGGGGGTCCGCGTCGGAAAGGTTTGGGTGGAATCATCACATACACGTCTCCTTCTTGTCCCCTCCTTTTCCCTTGGAGCTTCCTTCGCTTTCTCGCCTCCCTGGTTCTGGCTGCTGAGTTGGGTCACGGTAGTACTGCTCCCAGGAGAGCGGTAGTACCGTAGGCACCAGCGGTAGTACCGTGCGGTGGCGCGGTAGTACGGCAGGTGCCCACGGTAGTACCGCTCCTCTGGAGCTGCACTGCCGCTGCCCACCAGGCTAGTACCGCTCCTTCGCGGTAGTAGGGGCGGATGTCATTTTTTACATCCGCACCTACCGCGGTAGTACCGCTTTCGCTCCGCGGTAGTACCGCGCTATGTTGTCAGGCAGTAGTACCGCCCCTCGGCAGTACTACTGTGTCGGGTTTTTGCTTCTTCCGTTTTTTGCGGAATTAGGCACGGATGTTTCCTCCCCCCTGGCTAGGGGATTTCTGCCTTACGGTAGTACCGCATGGAGGCGCGGTAGTACCGCACTCGTGGAGTACCACCCTCAGCTCCTGCGCGTCAGATCTAACCTTGCTGTCGCTGGGGTTGTGGCATTACCACGGGCCTGTATGGTAGTACCGCATGGCCGTGCGGTAGTACCGCTTGGTAGCAAGCGGTAGTACCACGCAGCCTTGCGGTAGTACCGCTGGCCGCGGGCTGGTTGGTGGGTAACGGTTGGATCTTTGTCCTACCTATATAAGGAGTCCCCTTCTTCCCCGTTGACTCATCTCTTCCAACCCTAAGCTCCATTATTGCTCTAAGCTCCATTTTTGCCCGATCTCACTCCCTAGTCAATCAAACTTGTTGATTTGTTCGGGAGTGGTTGAGAAGGCCTTGATCCACACTTCCATCAAGAGAAATTTGATTCCCCCCACTAATCCCTTGCGGATCTTGTTATTCTTGGGTGTTTGAGCATCCTAGACGGTTGAGGTCACCGCGAAGCCATAGTCCATTGTGGTGAAGCTTCATGGTGTCGTTGGGAGCCTCCAATTGAGTTGTGGAGATTGCCCAACCTTGTTTGTAAAGGTTCGGTCGCCGCCTCCAAGGACACCAATAGTGGAATCACGGCATCTCATATTGTGTGAGGGCGTGAGGAGAATACGGTGGCCCTAGTGGCTTCTTGGGGAGCATTGTGCCTCCACACCGCTCCAACGAAGACGTATTTCCTCTCAAAGGGAAGGAACTTTGGCAACACATCCTCGTCTCCACCATCTCCACTCTTGATTATCTCGTGCCTTTACTTGTGCAAGCTTATTTGTATCATATCACTTGCTTGCTTGTGTTCCTATCCTTGTTGCATCATATAGGTTGCTCACCTAGTTGCATATCTAGACAACCTACTTTGATGCAAAGTATAAATTGTTAAAGAAAAGCTAAAAATTGTTAGTTGCCTATTCACCCCCCTCTAGTCAACCATATCGATCATTTCAGTGTGGGTATCAAGGATCGCCTGGGCCTTGATCGCCCACACGGTGTAGCCGTCCGGCGCGAGCACCGGCATCCCCATGGACACCGATCCGCCCGCGCTGCCTCCGCCGTGTGGAACCAGAGCCATCGCCGGCGATCTCCTTCAGCTCGCTCTGTCACCTTGCTCTAATACCAAATGTTGGCGCAGCGATCTCGAGCACTCGACGGTGATCACCGAACACACGACCAGAGAGGAGGAGGAAGAACACAGAGAGTTTGCCGGCGCATGAACGCCCCCCCCACACGAACAGGTTCTTTGTATTTCTCCTCGAGCACGAACTCGATCTCGTCAGCGATTACACAGGGATGGAGTGGATCTTATACCCGCGAGGTCCGACATGCCGGGCCGCGCTCGAATGCACCCACCTGCCACTCGCCACGTCCCGCACGCGCCGGCTCGCGCGCTCCGATCACGCACGCCCGCGATCGCCGCGGCCATGCTGCGCGCCCGACGCAGTCCACTCCCCCTAAACCTCGCCAGCTAACTCACGCGGACACGCGCACACATGCACACCTACACTTGGGCACGCACGCACGCGCCCAAGCTCGCCCTGGCCCGAGTCCGACGCGGCCACCGCCCGCACGCACGCACACCGCATGCCGGGCTCAGCACGGCTTATTCCCAACAGGGCGCTTCCACGTTAACTTCGAGCCTCCATCCGGGTCAACGACTGTTGATGGATGTCTCTGTCTGCCGTGGTATTGCCGACAAGGACTGCTTGTAGCGGCCACATGCTACGGCTTCCTCAGTGCCGGAGCACTTCATGACGACGCATGTTTTGATCACGAGGGCATCACTGTCCTCGAGGTTAGCGATGGCGCAGTCGTACAATACAGGCACGACTCACCATTGAAGCTAGTGAACATGTAGGTGAAGCCGGGAACCTGGGACTAGGAGATTGGAACGGTGACAAATGAGGAAGACGGAGAAGATAGCGAACTGGAGCGGCGCAACCTCGGCAACCTAGGAGCGTGGCAAATTCGAACAGTAGGTCGTAGGAGCTGGAGCCCGGAGGGCACTGCTAGGAGTCGACGAGGCGATGATCCGTGCTCTGAGCGGCGAGCGCCAGCCGCCTGGGCGCAAGTACAGACGCGGGACGCCGATCTGTCCCGTGGGAAACGGCGGGCGGCTGAGGCGGCGCGAGCGATGTTACACCTACATAGAGAATGTTACGTAGTTTACGTAATCAGCGACCTGGCTATTTATGATTGGA
>NC_041380.1:376900687-376922113 GCF_002162155.2 Triticum dicoccoides | reverse complement strand
TTTAAAAGAAGGTTACGTAAGAGGTCTTCGTAGCTTTAAGTGGATGTAGGATTATCGGAGATGGCGCAGCTGTGAACGGAGACGTTTTTTGATCAATTGGGCGAAAGATGAGGCGAAACACTGGACGATTGATTGCTTAGAAATCGCTACTAACCAAACCAACTGTGGTGGTCTCGAGTCGTGGCATAGGACATCTCCATTGGGCTGGAAAGTGGGAACTTACGTGGGCTGAACATGGGGCTGTGCTTGCACGCCTGAGGCTGGGCCCTGTATGTATATAAATATAAAAAGAAACTAATGAATGTATGCCTACTAGATGGGCCAAGTCTGGGGCTATAGCCCCAGTTGTCCCAGGCCCAATTCCGCCCCTGGCTGCACCCCGCTAGCGACCACGAATATTGGTCGTGCCCTCCATTCCAGCTTGGCCACACAAAGAGAAGAGGCAGGCTGGGGGGTGGGAGCTCGACGATGGGGCACTGATGGCACGGCAGAGGTGAGGTATGGAGCATCGGGATGGAGAGGAGTCTATTTATAAGCAAATATAAGGGCGGTGGAACTGCTGCACCAGATTCTACGGGAGCCTTCTTTAGGAGAGGAGAAGAATCTAGAAGAGAGAGAACTAACGAAATATCTGGAAGGAACCCATCACCCATACCTCCACAAATCACGTTTTAAAAAATGTGAACCTGTGCAAAAAATGACACGTAGGCAATATCTGAGGACATGCAGATCAGATCGTCCCAATACAAAGATACGCTAGCATCATGCTGTCCACATGCAAATTGAACACGGGATCAGTATATGCATGCAAATATCCAGAGAAGAAAGAGGGACGTAGTCAAATCAAACTCATCGAGCCCACGTGAACCGATCAGGGACAAAGAGCATGTTGCATGTCCCGACTTACCCCACATGCAATCAAAAATACTAAACCCACCAAAAGAAGCATCACAGCAGTTCAAAATTTTTGGAACAAAACCCTGGATACACAATGCATTTGTACACCACCATGTACCAAAAAATAGCACGTGCCATATCCAAATCTCATCATGGGTCATTTTCATCCAAGTGGTGAATAATGAAGCGAAAACCTTGCCGGATATAGAGGCTTGGTTATATACACTTATTTTAAATGTGCGAATATATTAGGATTAGCGGCAGATGTACTTATACAACAATTCATTTGCAATTTAGACCTTATGTAGTACTGCCTTCATATCAAAATATAAAATGATTTTTGGTCTAGATTTAGATTAAAAAGCTGTTTTATATTTTATTACACAGGTAGTATATGGGGCATGAGTTGGCAATCAGTCCATCCTTTTAGTATGCATAGCACAAATGCTCGAGCGTTGCAATGGGAGACATTGTTATACGTCTCATGCCTCACTAATTTTCATCCATCTCATCTCCTCTTTTCAGTCCGCCACATACCCGTGCGTTGCAACAGGATAAAAATTACCTGCACTCCTATGGTATTTGTAAAAAAGCAATGCATTGCAACAGGATAAAAATTCACGACACTCCATATGGCCAAGTGATCCCATTTTAAACATCTCAATAGGTCATCGACATTTTTATTATGCGCTTCATATAATTCCGTTTAATTAGAGAGTTTTCCTTCCTTGTTTCTCTAACTGAAATTGGTGTATGACTTCCTCTTTTCCACTCGACATCCATGGGGTGTACCTTTCCAATCCCCATGTCGACTATTAAAAGATTTAACTTGCCACTGTATTCGCATCAATACATTAACCTATTATATATAAGAAGTCATTGTTGGTTAAAAAGAGAAAAATAGACAAAAACATCTTCCAAAAAGCAAGCCATTTATCTGGTGAAACATATATGAAAATTTACAATGTGATTTTTTTTTTGCGGTGAAAAACCCAGATAAAAGAAATATATGATAGAAAATAATAACACCTAAAAGCAAAACATTAGGAACTTCATTTGGCATACCTTTATTATAGCAAATAATCACCATTAGATGGTCTACTCGCAAAAGAAAAATATTAGATGACCAAAATTGTATACAAACACTATAAGTATGTAAAAAAATATTAGATGTGTCCACGCAACAGTGTACTGTTCACGTCCAGAATGCACACGTGTGTTTTGTGCTAGGCTGAGGCCCCTGGTCGCATTTGCCCGGCTTGAGATTTCTTTCCTCCCCTTACCAATTCATTTCCTTTCTTATTCTTTGTCTCTTTCTTGCCTTATTTATTTCCTTTCTTTCTTTATTTGCCTCAATTTCTTTCCTTCACTTTCTTTTGTCTCCATTACTTTCCTTAATTTTTTGTCTCCATTCCTTTCTTGCCTTAATTATTGCACGTCTTCATTATTTCTTTGTCTCAGTCCTTTCTTTCCTCTTTGATTATTTTTAATTCCTAAGACGGCTACTTAATACCAGGAAACTGAAAAACATATATAAATGGAAAGAATTCTATTTCAGCGGGCGACGTGGGATTTAGTCTAACAATGGAGTTTGTGCAGCATTGATGGGCCGACCCATAGTCCCCATCCAACCATTCAATACATATACACTTTATCTCTTTTTAAGAAGACAAGAGATCCTTAATGGGTTGGCTAGTGTGTATCCTTTCAGCAGGATGGTCTTCAGGTCGATCCCCCACGGGAACAAATTTGTTTAGCGACAATTTCTTAGCGTCGGGCGAAAACGACAGACGAAAGAAATAGAAGGACTAAAAAAAGTGGAGAAACAATCCTCCTTTTAATATTAAATAAAGATAAAGATTAGGTAAAGATAAAGACTAGGATGCTAGTCAACCGGCCTCCATGGCGAGCCCCCGATTTCGAGCATTCCTAGCCGTCTGGTTGTGTTTCCACCCCGTCTTTCCTCAACCGTTAGATTTTGACTGTATGTTTCACCTCATTTGTGTTTTCACGGTGGGCCAATTCGTTTATGGGGTCGTGTGTCTTGGCTGGGTGCGGTGGTGGAACGGTCTGATTGGTCTGTTCCTATGGGAAAGCCCATTGGCCAGAGAACTGTATGAACCCTAGCCACCCAATCCTCAGCCAGTCAGCCGCTATAGCCACACCCCTGCCTCCTCCTCCCTCCTATCTCCCTTGTGCACCGTCGCACCCTCTTCCTCTTCCTTCGTAACCACATCCTCTGCCCCACGAATTTTGACGCAAATAGCAATTGTGTACATCAACCGATGTATAATTAAGATTTTCTCTTTTTAGAAAAAATACCTAGTAAGGTTTTATCACCGGTTTTTTGTCACGAAACCATACGTATAGTTAACCTTACTGGGTATACATCGTGGAAGGTTAACTATACATCGTGAAAGTTAACCTTACTGGGTATACATCCTCTGCCCCATGAGTTTTGACGCAAATAGCAATTGTGTACATCAACCGATGTATAATTAAGATTTTCTCTTTTTAGAAAAAAAACCCCAGTAACATGCGTATGTGTACATCAAACAGCCGCAACTACGTATAGTTAACCTTCCACGATGCGGCTGTTCGTCAGTTTTTTGTCACCGGTCACATGCCAGTGGGGGTTAACTATACATGTATTGTGTTGATCCCCAAAATCCAACATCCCGCGATGCTGAAGGACTTTCGTCCAATTTCTCTGTGCAATGTGATTTACAAAATAGTGTCTAAGTGCATGGTTAATAGACTCAGACCATGTCTAACGCATCTTATCTCCTAAAATCAAAGCGCATTCATTCTAGGACGCTTAATCTCGGATAATTCTATTATTGCTTTTGAGTGTATCCACCACATCCAAACCTCTTCCGGGAATAATGATTTTTGTGCTTATAAGCTGGATCTCTCAAAGGCATATGACCGTGTGAATTGAGACTTTTTGGAGCGTGCACTTTTGAAGTGGGGTTTTGACCCACGGTGGGTTGCTCTGGTCATGGAATGTGTGGGATCGGTTAAATATTCAGTGAAATTTAATGGCCGTCTTTTGGAGCAATTCTCACCTTCCCATGGTTTGCGACAAGGTGATCCCTTATCACCTTTCTTATTTCTCTTTGTGGTTGATTCCTTGTCATCTCTCTTGCATGTGGCAGTCCAACAAAGAGGGCTTGAGGCTATCAAAATTTGTAGAAGAGCTCCTGCTATATCACACTTGTTATTTGCGGATGACTCTTTGCTTTTCTTCCGTGCAAGTACTGATTCGGCGATGATTTTCAAGGATGTGTTGAGCACTTATGCTTCAGCTACGGGTCAACTTATTAACCCATCCAAGTGTTCCATATGTTTGCTGACAGTTGTCCAAGTCAAGTTGCAGAGGAGGTAAAACATATTCTGGGCGTAATACAACAAGAGTTCGAACCAAAATATTTGGGCCTCCCGGTTCCTAAGGGGCGCATGCATAAGGGGCGGTTTGGTCCTTGCAATCCAGGTTGAGTAAGTGTTTGGTGAACTGGAACGATACTCATCTTTTGCAAGTAAGGAGGTGCTTATAAAGGCTGTTGCTCAAGCTATCCCGGTTTATGTTATGAGTATTTTCAAGCTTCCCCTATCTGTTTTGTGATGACTTGACAAAAATGATGAGACAATACTGGTGGGGTGGAGAATGGGAAGAAAAAGATGGCATGGCTTGCTTGGGAATGAATGTCGCTCCCTAAATCTCAAGGAGGTATTGGTTTTCATGATATGTGAGCCTACAATCAGGCACTGTTAGCCAAACAAGCCTGGAGGCTTCTCACCTCTCCAGACTCGTTGTGTGCCAAACTGCTTCGTGCCAAGTACTTTCCTAACGGGAACCTGGTGGATACAGTTTTCCCGGCGAACAGTTCTGCGGTGTGGAAGGGCATCGAGCATGGTTTGGACCTAGTGAAAAGAGGTATGCTCTGTCGGGTCAGCAATGGTGCTAGCATAAGAGCTTGGAGGGATCCGTGGATTCTGAGGGGTCCTCCATTTACCCCCATTTTGCCAAAGCGCAATTGCCGCCATAACAGAGTACAAGACTTTCTTGATGACCATGGTAACTGGAAGCTTAATTTGCTACAACAGTTCTTCTGGCAGGCTGATGTAGAGGCGATACATAAGATCTGGACATCTCTGCATCAAATGGATGATTTTGTATCATGGCCTTGGGACAGATCAGGTATGTTGAAGGTCAAGAGTGCCTATCATTTTGCAATGTCGACACTGAGGGATCATGTCAACCTGGGTGCATCGAGCTCCGCCCCGACAGGTGACCGGCCGGTGTGGAAGCTTGTCTGGAATGCGTCTGCTCTCCCCAGGATGCGACACTTTGCCTAGCAGGTCATCTCGGGATCGCTTCCTACAAATGCTGAGAAGTGTCGAAGACATATAGGAACATCCGCATACTGCAGTCTATGTGATCGGGATGTGGAAACGTCATTTCATGCGCTGCTTGTATGCCCTAATGTTGCTCTTCTCTGGGATACAATGCGGGCAATCTGGCCACTGCCTAATAGGTCTGACATCATATGCACGGGCTCGGAATGGCTGCTTCATCTTCTTACTGAATCCAATGAGCAGATCAGGAGAAGGATCATCATGGTTCTTTGGCGGACCTGGCACTTGCGGAATGAAATCACACATGGTAAGCCCATTCCCTCTTTGGATGTGTCGCGTTCGTTTCTATCGAGCTACTACAATACCTTTCAAAAAAATCCGCTGAATGTCGTGGAGATTCTGAAAGGGAAAGCCCCGATAATAGCAGATGCACTCATGCAAGTGCCCTCCCCCTCTGTGATACGTACACCACGCAAACCCATGGCCTTCCCCGGGGGCACATGAGGTGGCACTTGATACGTCCATTTTGCATCATGCTTTTATATCGATATTTATTGCATTATGGGCTGTTATTACACATTATGTCACAATACCAATGCCTATTCTCTCTTATTTTACAAGATTTACATGAAGCAGGAGAATGCCGGCAGCTAGGATTCTGGGCTGGAAAAGGAGCAAATATTAGAGACCTATTCTGCACAGCTCCAAAAATCCTGAAACTTCACGGAAGTTATTTCCAGAATATATAAAAATTATTGGGCGCAAGAAGTACGAGAGGGGGGGCCACCCACCAGCACTACTAGAGAAAAGCTTACTAGTGGCGTTGGTTTTTTACATACCAGTAGCGCGGGCACCCGCGCTACTGCTAGGGCGCTACAACTATTATTTAACAGTAGCGCATTTCTAAACAAGCGTTGCAGCTAAAATACTCATTACTAGCGCCGATTTCTCCACCAACGCTACTACTATCATCACGTAGTAGTAGCGCCTTATTTTCTCCCCACGCTACAACTAGGAAAATAGAAATAAAAAATAAAAAAAGCAGTCAGGTGCAATATTCATGGAAATCAAGACAAGTCTAGTGCAAATAAACTAAGTTCAGAGAACCATCTCACAAACATTAACGACAGTACCACATTTAATATAACCACACAATCTCACAAACTCATATAGTAGTCAACAATGCATGGATAGATCATAGTTGATAAGTCTACTAGGTAGTCATACTAGCATATATATGGTTCAACAGCCACACGCATGCATATGAAGTTCTAGATGATGTCGATGACGACCATCATCCTCAAGCCTGGGCGGTGGGTGTTCCTAATAGTAATTAGGATTGCCTGTCCAACATGAAGATTCTTGCCGACGAGGAAGCTCTTCCACCCAACCGAGTTGAAGTGTGTGTGACCGTCCGTGTCCACGCCGTACGCACAAGTGGTGACGGAGCCCCTTGCGGTAAGGCGTATTCTAACAGAGCCTTCTTCATCAGGCTTGATACCACAATTCTTAGATAGGCTCTTTGGCAATTTTTGAATAATAAAAACATATCAATTAATAAGTAGCCTCACATATTCTACACTAAGTATAACAATAAAGCATATAATATTCACTAAGCACATAAGATTCACTAAGCATATAAGATTCACTAAGCATATATATCATCAGACTCTACACTAAGTATAACAATAAAGCATATAAGATTCACTAAGCATATAAGATTCACTAAGCATATAAGATTGACTAAGCATATATATCATCGGACTCTACACTAAGTATAACAATAAAGCATATAAGATTCACTAAGCATATATATCATCGGACTCTACACTAAGTATAACAATAAAGCATATAAGATTCACTAAGCATATAAGATTCAATAAGCATATAAGATTGACTAAGCATATATATCATCAGACTCTACACTAAGTATAACAATAAAGCATATAAGATTCACTAAGCATATATATCATCGGACTCTAAACTAAGTATAACAATAAAGCATATCATCAAATTACTCTAAAAACTACAGTAAATGCAACATACCATGATATGCCGATCAACCATGGTACTTGTCAGGCAGGTCACGAATGGCACCCTGACGAAGTCAGCACGTGGCGGAATGATGTCCCATAGGTTGCACACCTCCTCCTCGCTCAACTTCATTCTTTGAGCTACGATGGCATCACCGAGTGGGTCGTCATCATCCTCATCATCCTCATAATCTTCTGCTTTATTGACATAAATCACGGCCAACTTGGGTCTTTCAGCTCTGAAGGAGAAGCTGATCAACTCACCACCGATGATACGCATGTGGTCGATGAAACGGACCCATCCATCTCCTCCCACCCGCGTCATCTTTCGTCCTTTCTCGATCTCCATAGTGTAGGGGCCCCCAGGAGCCTCAAAGGTCACAGAGTCTCCAGTCAGATTGTTGAGTTCTGACCTCACATTGCATGGGATGATCTGTGTAAAAAAAGCAAAATGATATATACACGATGCATTAATGCCAATAACACTAAAAACAAAATAGTAGTTACTAGTTTCATATAATTTATTACCGCTGCATGAAGAAAACTAGACTCGAAGTAGATGCCAAACAACATGCCAGTTGCAAGGCTGCTAGCGCACCTTGACTTGCACAGTCGACATGGTGGTGGTGGTGGTGGTGGCGCCATTTCCCTAAAGCAATATGATTAAAGGATTAATGATCCAAAAAGTAAACATAAAGTTTTCATAGCTAGAGTTCACATGGCAAGCAAAATAATAACTAAAAAGTAAACATAAAGTTCAGCCCAGGGGAACACTTTATCTATTCCCACATCCAAAAGTTGAACCAGCTAAGAATCTTCCAGAACACAATAAGTAAACATCCATTCCACCTTTGGCATCAGATGCACAATAATTAAAACTATAAAAGGCAAACACCCCCCTTTTCGATTAGATACAACTCTCTGTCTATCTGTGTTTTCTTTTTCTGAAATTTACCAAAAATGGGCTCACAAACAGCATCATAAGAACTTAGCAATTTGAGCATCACCACATACAGATACTCTCTTCAACCTGAAAGAGAGTATCGAATCAAGCATTGATTTTCCCATGAAACCACATAACAATGAGGGATTCTTGGTCATATCTTTATGTGCATCAACAAAGAAGCTAGTGGCAGTAGCCAAGAATTGAAACCCTCAACCGTTGCTGTCATATCAGAGCTAAAAAATGCTCACGATTCTACGGTCGAGCACTATGGTTGTTCCAGTGAAGGAATGACAAGTAGTTACAAGTACTACATCAATGATCCTAAATGTCGGAAACAATAGTCATGACATGGACGCCTCCTCTCTAAACCCTAGAACACTAGGCACCACCGCCGCCACCACTCCTCCAGGGGCAGCAGCCAAGAATTGAAACCCAAGTTTCAATTATATGTGCTAAAAGCCTCTACTTCTCTAGCTACTTCTCTCTACTCTCTCCTAAGTTTCGGTGAGCAACAAAAAGCCTCTACTTCTCTCACCTAACCCCTCTCTCTACTCTCTCCCCAATCACGCGAGGAGCATGTCGCATCGAAGCGCGGAGCCACCATGCAATCCCTAAATCCCAAAACATGGCGAGCCGCCGTGGCAAATCGATTGGAGCCTAGCTAGTGTGGCGCGCGCGGGGAGGAGGAGATCGAGGGGGACTTACGGGGCTGGAGCGTCGGAGTTGGCGAGAGGCGACCGCGCGTGGTGGCGGCGCACGACACCGTCGACGGGGGTGAGGCGGCCGAGGACGAACCCTAACCGCGGTGGCATCGTCGGGCGGAGATTGTGAGAGTGTGAGGGGGTGCGGGGGCGCTCGGGCCGGTTTTCTTTTGCTCTAGTAGTAGTGCTGTTTAGAGGTCGGCGCTACTGCTAAGCCCACCAGCTGTAGTGCCCGTTCAAAACAAACGCTACACCTAAGTAGGCTACTGCTTTTGCCTTGCGGCCCATCTAACAGTAGCGCGGCCCAAGCAAACAAACGTTGCTGTTATATATTAGTAGTAGCGTGTTTTCTGCCAAGCGCTACTGCTAAATACTAGTAGAGTAGGGTCATAAACAGGCGCTACTGGTAAACTTCTATCTATAAGCATTTTCCTAGTAGTGCAGCCACGAGTGTGGGGGCGCACCCTACACCCCTGGGCGCGCCCCTGCCTCGTGGGCCCCTTGGTGGCCCTCCGATGCCCATCTTCTGCTATATGAGGTCTTTCATCAAGGAAAAAAAATCATAAGCAAGCTTTGGGGAAGAAACTCCGCCGCCACGAGGCAGAACCAATCTAGGGCTCCGGCGAAGCTGTTCTGCCGGGGAAACTTCCCTCCAGGAGGGGGAAATCATCACCATCGTCATCACCAACGATCCTCTCATCAGGAGGGGGTCAATATCCATCAACATCTTCACCAGCACCATCTCATCTCAAACCCTAGTTCATCTCTTGTATCCAATCTTTGTACCCAAACCTCAGATTGGTACTTGTGGGTTGCTAGTAGTGTTGATTACTCCTTGTAGTTGATGCTAGTTGGTTTACTTGGTGGAAGATCATATGTTCAGATCCATTATGCATATTAATACCCCTCTGATTATGAACATGAATATGCTTTATGAGTAGTTACATTTGTTCCTGAGGACATGGGAGAAGTCTTTTTATTAGTAGTCAAGTGAACTTGGTATTCGTTTGATATTTTGATGAGATGTATGCTGTCATCCCTCTAGTGGTGTCATGTGAACGTCGACTACATGACACTTCACCATTGTTTGGGCCTAGAGGGAGGCATTGGGAAGTAATAAGTAGATGATGGATTGCTAGAGTGACAGAAGCTTAAACCCTAGTTTATGCGTTGCTTCGTAAGGGGCTGATTTGGATCCATATGTTTCATGATAGGGTTAGGTTTACCTTAATACTTCTGTTGTAGTTGTGGATGCTTGCAATGGGGGTTAATCATAAGTGCGATGCCTGTCCAAGTAAGGACAGTACCCAAGCACCGGTCCACCCACATATCAAATTATCGGAGTACCGAACGCGAATCATATGAACGTGATGAAAACTAGCTTGACGATAATTCCCATGTGTCCTCGGGAGCGCTTTCCTTCATAAAAGAGTTTTTCCAGGCTTGTCCTTTGCTACAAAAAGGATTGGGCCATCTTGTTGCACCTTATTTACTTCTATTACTTGCTAATCGTTACAAATTACCTTATCACAAAACTATATGTTACCGATAATTTCAGTGCTTGTAGAGAATACCTTACTGAAAACTAGTTATCATTTCCTTCTGCTCCTCATTGGGTTCGACACTCTTACTTATCGAAAAGTCTACGATAGATCCCCTACACTTGTGGGTCATCAAGACTCTTTTCTGGCGCCGTTACCGGGAGTGAAGCGCCTTTGGTAAGGAAAAATTTATATAGTGTGCTGAAATTTACTATCACTTGTTACTATGGAACATAATCCTTTGAGGGGCTTGTTCGGGGTATCTTCACCCCGACCAGGAGAGCAAAGAGTTTCTCCTAAACCTACTGAACCTAATGAAAATTTTTACTTTAAAATTCCTTCGGGTATGATAGACAAACTGCTAGCTAATCCTTTTGCAGGAGATAGAACATTGCATGCCGATTTACACTTAATCTATATGGATGAAGTTTGTGGATTATTTAAGCCTGCAGGTATGCCTGAGGATGTTATCAAGAAGAAGGTCTTCCCTTTATCTTTGAAGGGAGATGCATTGACATGGTATATGGGATCATGGGACTATAAGCGATTGAAATTGGATTTTCACCAGAAGTTTTATCCTATGCATCTTGTTCATCGTGATCGTAATTATATATATATAATTTTTGGCCTCACGAAGGAGAAAGCATCGCTCGAGCTTGGGGGAGGCTTAAGTCAATGTTATATTTATACGTCTCCAACGTATCTACTAATTACAATAATCATGGAGAAAGCAATCACACTCTTATTACATCGATGTCTCAAAAAGAACTTATTACAATAATCATGGCTTAAGGCCATCTAATAACGTTAACAGCGGAAGACTTGGAAGATAAGTGAGTCCATCAACTCCAACGGCATCACTGAGTATAGAACCACGACCTAAAACGGCACCTTAATCGTCGTCTGAAAAGTCTGCAACATGAAAAGTTGCAGCCCGAAAACGGGTCAGCACATGGAATATGCTGGCAATGTAACACATAGAGAGAGGTAATGAGTATTGACTATACTACATGCATATTTGGCTGGTGGAAAAAGCTCTATGGTTACAGTTTTGCATAAAGCCAGTTTTTCCCTACTGCAAAGGAATAAATTTGTTTAACTATCATGGTGGTTGTTAAACATTGAGAATGGTTGACAGCATCCTCAATCCCAATTAAAAGTACTCATTAAAAACCCAACAATATTAATTAGAGTAACATGTTGAGATTCACATGATATTCAAGTACTAGATACTCAAGATGTCCATAACCGGGGACACGGCTAATCATGATTAGTTTGTACACTCTGCAGAGGTTTGCGCACTTTTCCCCACAAGACTCGATCGCCTCCGTTTGGTTTCTCGCACTACATGGTGTTTGAGAAACGGATGACCGAGACACAGTCTTTCAGAAGCGCTAGCACCTTACATGTGGTTAGACCTATACACCTACATCCCCTACATCTGCTAGCCTACCCGTAAGAGTTCGCACAACTTACTCCACTATGCCAGAGCCCATAATGGCTTGTGGCTGCACACGTAAGTTACTAGTATGAATTATCTTATGATCCCTTTGAGCCTGGGTGGCGGTCCAAAACAAAACAGGCAAGTCCTGATAGACATCAGGTGCCTCAATCCACCCAGATGTGTATTTAAGTTGCCACCTTAAATAAACCATTAAAATTATCAATCTCACATCTATCATGGATATCACTCACCCAATCCACGTCTACTAGCATAGCATGGCAATATAAGCAAACCTAGAGTAACTCCCAAGGGTTTGATAATAAAACAGGTAATAGGTACTACCTCAATCTACTTCCCATCCCACAATTTAATTAGATCCTAATCCTGCAATGTGTGAGGATTGATCTAATGCAATAAAACTGGGTTGTAGAAAAGGTATGATCAAAGTGTTACTTGCCTTGCTGACGATCCGCGAAACCTAGAGACTCGAAGTAACAAGCGGCGCACTCCGGGTGATCTATCGCAGACAAACAACAAGCATACAATAAGTACTCATCTAATGCACAGGTAAATCTCGAATAGAAGATCTAACCAGAAAGTTCAACTTAAGAACCCTGGTTGCAAAAAGAATCGAATCAAAATTAGCAACGAAAGTCAAACGACGAAAGATAACAACTCGGTTCTAGCAAGTTGAAACTAAGTCAAATTTTTACAGTAGCCAACTTTGTTTAAGTTGATTAGTCGGAACGGCGGTTTCGAAACGAAACTCCAGGCGCTTGAATCACCTGATTTCGATAAACGAGTGGAAAGATAGACTAGAAAGAAGATCGGATCTGAAATCACGACCGGAAGAATCGCGGAATAAATCCGACGAGAAAAGAGAACGACGAACGGTTAAACGAACAGACGTTCATTAACCGAGGCGATCTGGTGACCATGTTCGTTAAGACGAACGGTCCGGCGAACGCTCGCTAAACAAAACCGGAAAGAAAAACCGGCGAGAAAAACCGATCTAGGGTTTCGGAAAGAAAACCGAAACGAAAAACCGATCTAGAAAACCGGAACGGAAAACCGGAACGATTACGAAAAACCGAACCGAGCAAAAGAAAAGGTGACGCGGCGCGGCTAGTACCTCGAAGAACGAGGGGCTCCAGCGGCGGCGGTGTTGGGTGGCGGCGGCGGCGTTGGGTGGCGCGGTGGTGAGGGGCGGCGGCGCTGGTGAGGGCCGGCGGCTGCTGCTGCTGCGGAGGAGAGGAGAGGAGGGGTTTGGTTTGATGGTTTAGAGGGGGGGTGCTTGGGTATTTATATTGGGGAGGGGAGGGGTTTTGCTTGGGGTAGGGGGCAAGGAATTAGATTAGGATTAGGAAACAAGAGGAATAGATCTAGGAATAGATACGGAATAAACGAAGTAGGAAAATAGTCCTACTAAAAGAAGCGACGGCGGCTCCCTGTCTTGGCGCGCGCGCTAGCCTTGGCCTCTTGGCCTTGGCCGGCCGGCGGCTAGCGGCTTGGGCCTTTGGCCCAAAGGCGCTGCAGTTTTTTTTAAACGGTTTCGCGCACAGAAAAAAAAATCTATACAAACTCCAAAATTAATAAAGTAAACTTTCCCCGACTCCTAAAAATGAGTCGAACAAAATGAACTTTACTCGGGGCCTAAAATGCAATTTTTTTAAAACACGCATTTTTCCCTAAGGCAAATAAACTTCGAGAAAAATCCAAAATTTGATTTATTTATTAAATCTTCATTTTTCCTAAATTTTGGGAAAGTCATATTATTCCCTCTCTTATTTTTTTTATATTGGAAAAATATTTGAAGATAAAATAAATAAATCCAATGATCCTCTTTTCATAATTTTGAGAGAACTCAAATACGAAAATTTCGAAATCTCCAACTCTCTCCGAGGGTCCTTGAGTTGCGTGAAATTTCTAGGATCAACAAAATGCAAGAAAATATGACATGCATGATGATCTTATGTATAACATTCCAAATTGAAAATTTGGGATGTTACAAACCTACCCCCTTAAGATGAATCTCGCCCTCGAGATTCGGGTTGGCTAGAAAATAGGTGAGGGTGGTCCTTGAGCAAATCTTCTTCTCTCTCCCAGGTAGCTTCATCCTCAGTGTGGTGGCTCCACTGAACCTTGCAGAACTTGATAACCTTGCTACGAGTAACTCTGCTGGCAAAATCGAGAATCCTGACTGGTTTCTCCTCATATGTTAAGTCATCCTTCAACTGAATTGCTTCAAGTGGCACTGTATCTCTTAGCGGTACTTCCGTTATCTCGGCGTGACATTTCTTCATCTGGGAAACATGGAATACATCATGAACTCCTGACAGTCCCTCTGGCAATTCCAGCTTATAAGCAACTTCTCCCATGCGTTGCAAAATTCTATATGGTCTAACGAAACGTGGTGCTAACTTTCCTTTAACTCCAAATCGCTTAACTCCTCGAAGTGGGGATACTCTGAGATAAACTCTGTCTCCAACTTCGTATTCTATCGCCTTGCGTTTTAAATCCGCATAGCTTTTCTGTTTTGACTGGGCTACCTTGAGCCTATTGCGAATCAACTTAACCTTCTGTTCAGACTCCTTAATCAAATCTGGTCCAAACAACTGACGGTCTCCGGTTTCGTCCCATGATAGCGGTGTCCTACACCTCCTTCCGTACAAAGCCTCGAAAGGTGCCATCTTCAAGCTGGTTTGGTAACTGTTGTTATAGGAAAACTCTGCATACGGCAAGTTATTGTCCCAACTAGATCCATAGTCTAGTGCACAAGCTCTCAGCATATCCTCCAAAATCTGATTGACTCTCTCAGTCTGTCCATCTGTCTGTGGGTGAAAAGTTGTACTGAATTCTAGCCTGGTTCCCAACGTTTCATGCAACTGATTCCAAAACTTTGAGGTAAATTGAGTTCCTCTATCTGATACGATACTCCTCGGAACTCCGTGCAAACACACAATTCTGGTCATGTATATCTTTGCCAACTTAGCGCTGCTATAGGTAGTCTTAACTGGAATGAAATGCGCTACCTTCGTCAAGCGGTCGACTATAACCCAAATCGAATCATAGCCTGAACGAGTCTTTGGCAAACCTGTGATGAAATCCATGCCTAGTTTATCCCACTTCCATTCGGGTATCGGCAATGGCTGCAACAATCCTGCTGGCTTCTGATGTTCTGCCTTCACTCTCTGACATACATCACAAACTGCTACATACTCCGCGATATCCCTCTTCATTCCGGTTCACCAGAACGTTTCCTTCAAATCCAAATACATCTTGGTATTTCCTGGGTGAATCGAGTAGGGTGAATCATGTGCCTCTTGCAAAATCAACTTCCTGATCTCCGGGTCATTTGGCACGTAAATACGGTCCTCAAACCATAGGGTATCGTGCTCATCCTCACGAAATCCCTTAGCTTTTCCTTTGCTCATTTTCTTCTTTATATCCGCAATCTCTTTGTCCCCTTTTTGAGCTTCCCTGATTTTATCCATCAAGGTAGACTGAATCTCCAATGCTTCTACGTAGCCTCTCGGAACTATTTCCAAACATAGCTCACGAAGATCTTCTGCTAGCTCCTTTGGTATTTCTTCCGTCAATAGCGTATTGACATGACTCTTGCGGCTCAATGCGTCAGCTACTACATTAGCCTTTCCGGGATGATAATGCAATCTCATATCATAATCCTTGATAAGCTCCAACCATCTCCTCTGTCTAAGGTTTAACTCCTTCTGCGTGAAAATATACTTCAAACTCTTGTGATCCGTGTATACCTCACAATGATTTCCAATGAGGAAATGTCTCCATGTCTTCAATGCATGCACTACGGCTGCTAACTCCAAATCATGTGTGGCATAATTTAATTCATGAGGTTTCAGTTGTCGTGAAGCATATGAAACAACTCTTCCTTCCTGCATAAGCACTGCTCCAAGTCCTCGACGTGAAGCGTCGCAATACATCTCATAATCCTTGGTCTGATCTGGCAAAATTAGCACTGGTGAGGTAACCAATCTTTTCTTCAACTCCTGAAAACTTGCCTCACAGTCCTCAGTCCATATGAACTTGGTATCCTTTTTCAGCAACTCCGTCATAGGCTTTGCAATCCTTGAGAAATTCTCAATGAATCTCCGGTAGTATCCTGCGAGTCCAAGAAAACTCCGGATCTCTCCAACTGTCGTTGGTGCTGCCCAATTGGTTACGGCCTCAACCTTTGTGGGGTCAACTGCTATACCTTCTCCGGATATAACGTGTCCGAGAAATCCAACTTCCTTTAGTCAAAACTCACATTTGCTGAACTTGGCATATAACTGATGTTCCCTTAGTTTCTCCAAAACCAATCGCAAATATTCCTTATGCTCTTCTTCATTCTTCGAGAAAACCAAAATATCATCAATGAACACCACGACGAACTTATCCAAAAACTCCATAAACACTTTGTTCATCAGGTTCATGAAATAGGCTGGTGCGTTAGTCAGTCCAAATGACATAACGGTGTACTCATACAGTCCATATCTTGTGGTGAACGCTGTCTTAGGTATGTCCTGCTCTCGAATCTTCAACTGATGGTACCCTGATCGCAAATCGATCTTGGAAAACACTTTAGCTCCTTGCAAACGGTCAAACAGATCATTTATCATTGGTAGTGGGTACTTGTTCTTGATTGTTACTGCATTCAATCCACGATAATCAACAACCATCCTTAAAGATCCATCCTTCTTCTCCACTAATAGTACGGGTGATCCCCAAGGCGAAGAACTTGGGCGTATATAACCTTTATCCAATAGCTCATTAATCTGCTTCTTGATTTCCGCCAAATCCTGTGCGGGCATCCTGTATGGTCGCTTCGATATCGGGCCTGTTCCTGGCAACAACTCAATCAAAAACTCAATATCTCTATCTGGTGGCATTCCTGGCAATTCCTCAGGAAATACATCAGGATAATCCTTCACTACTGGCACCTCTTCCTGCACAACTCCTGATAGGAAATTTACATAAGCCCTCCTCGGCTCATGCCGTGATACATACTTGATTCTCCTCCCTTCTAGGGTGGTAAGCAAAATCGTCTTACTTGCGCAATCGATGTTTCCTCCATACATCGACAGCCAATCCATACCTAGAATCACATCCAATCCTTGGGATTCCAGAATGATCAAATCCGTCAGAAACACATGCCTTCCTATTCTCAATGGCACTTGAAAACATCCTTGTCTGGCCATATACTCCGCTCCTGGTGAGCTTACTAGCATAGGGGTATTAAGAATCTTAGTGGGCAGACTATACTTCTCTACAAATCCCCTTGATATGTATGAATGTGATGCACCAGTATCGAAAAGAACAAGTGCAGTAAATGACTTAACCAAAAACTTACCGATTACTGCATCGAGCTGATCTTCAATCTCCTCCACATCAATGTGGTTCACCTGTCCTCTGTTGAAAGGGTTTGGCTTCTTGCCAGCGCTTCCATTTCCACCTTGGCCTTCGGGACATTCATTTGCGTAATGTCCAGTCTTGGAACACTTGAAACAGGTGACATTGCTCAGGTCTCTCTTGGCTGGGGTTGTTGGTGGGGTCCGGTTCTGGCCGTTGCTTCCTCCATTCCCATTACCATTCTTGTGGCCATTATGGTTGTGCGAACTACCTCCTCCATGGGTATGCTGAAACTGCACTCCTTGCTTAGGGGTATAACGGGGCTTCTGCTGGGCTCCAGAGTTAAACTTCCCCTGCCCATACTTCCTCTTGCGATTCTCAATTTGCTGCTGCTTTCCTTCAATCATGAGGGCGCGGTCTACCAACTCCTGGTAGTTATTGAATCTTGCTACCATCAACTGCAGGCTTAACTCATCATTCAGTCCTTCCAGAAACTTCTCCTTCTTAGCTGCGTCTGTAGCAACGTCATCTGGGGCATAACGTGCTAACTTACTAAAATCATCCACATACTGGCCAACAGTCCTTCCTCCTTGGCGTAAGTTGCGGAACTCACGCTTCTTCATGGCCATAGCTCCTGCTGAAACATGGGCAGTGCGGAAAGCTTGCTGAAACTGATCCCATGTGACAGTGTCTACAGGGTAAGTGGCTGTGAAATTCTCCCACCATGCTGCTGCGGGTCCGTAAACCTGATGTGCAGCAAACTTCACCTTCTCACCATCTGTGCATCCTGCAGTGGTCAACTCCCTTCCTATCTTGCGGAGCCAATCATCTGCTACAATTGGCTCGGTGCTACTAGAATACACCGGTGGATGCAGCCTAAGGAAACGAGTCAAGTGATCCCCAGGTGGTGGTGGTGGTGGGTTGTTGTTATTGTTGGCTTGGTTCTGTACCAATGTCTGAATCAAGGTATTCTGCTGCTGAATCAACTGGGTGATCTCTGGCGGAAAAACAAACTCGGGGTTGCGTCTCGGAGGCATCTAAAGGGTTTAGAAAAGACGAGAAATTAAGAAAAGAGTGGGGTCTAGGGAGAAAACACTACCCGAATGCTCATGAGACAAATGCACACAAAATCACTTCATTCACTCAATCAAAGGGCATACAACGGTCTAACTATCACAAAAGTGCGTGTACTATAATGTTTACATGGAGGGAATACTACTAATATGTGGGGGTCGTCTATTAATTTGAACCAGTGGAAGATTCCATGATGTCTGCTCCAGCTTCGTCTTCAAAGTCGGGCTCGCTTGGATCCGAATCAGTGTCGTCGATGATGATGTAGTTGCTCGGACAGTCGACGTACTTGTCTTCATTCTTGAGCTCCAATTTCTTCTTGAGTTCTTCAATCTCATACTTAAGATCGTTATTGTGCCTTACGACAGCTACGATCTCGTCCACGTAGTCCTTGCGTAGAGTCTTCATCTCTCCTTCAAGTTCGATGATCCTTCCCTTTGCATTCTTCAACTCTATCATATCATTGCACATCTGATTCTCCTGGCGTCGAATGTGCTGGTTTAACTCTTGGATGAAAGCTGCAATGGATCTATCCTTCTTGGTGCTGACTATCTCCCATTGTACATTCCGGCGTCCGCAAATCTGGTAGATAGTGTCCTTGAGGTCTTCTTGATAAACTTCTCCAATGCGTCCCATGGTGATATGGGCTGCCATGCTCTTTCCCAGACTCTAGGTTGGTGCACTGAAAACACTATCTATGGGCTTGGTGATTGGGGCGAATGTTCTTCCCAGAACATGGGCTTGAATCTTCCAGCGCTCCTCTTCAGGCAGAGTGGCATTAGAAGTCCCAGTGAAGCTTGGTAGTCCAATGTTCAGGTACTTGGTGACTTCCTTCAAGTGAAATCCAAATGGTGTACCTTCATCTGGTTGAGCGTACTTAATCTTCGCGTCCTTCATCCTAAAGGAGTAGAAAAGATGAGGAGTTAGAAAATGAGGAGAGAATGGTGATCTATGGCTTTTTAACTTAGTGGTCGTGTCCTACAGTTAGCGTGTGCTCTGATACCATCTCTGTAGCGACCTGACCCGAATGGATCACGTCTACTGTGCTACGATGTCATCCCTGGATCAGTAATGCTGACACCACACAGTACATCGAGGATTTATAGCAGAGTTGCAATCACACTCTTATTACATCGATGGCTCAAAAAGAACTTATTACAATAATCATGGCTTAAGGCCATCTAATAACGTTAACAACGGAAGACTTGGAAGATAAGTGAGTCCATCAACTCCAACGGCATCACTGAGTATAGAACCACGACCTAAAACGGCACCTTAATCGTCGTCTGAAAAGTCTGCAACATGAAAAGTTACAGCCCTATGGTTACACATAGAGAAAGGTAATGAGTATTGACTATACTACATGCATATTTGGCTGGTGGAAAAAGCTCTATGGTTACAGTTTTGCATAAAGCCAGTTTTTCCCTACTGCAAAGGAATAAATTTGTTTAACTATCATGGTGGTTGTTAAACATTGAGAATGGTTGACAGCATCCTCAATCCCAATTAAAAGTACTCATTAAAAACCCAACAATATTAATTAGAGTAACATGTTGAGATTCACATGATATTCAAGTACTAGATACTCAAGATGTCCATAACCGGGGACACGGCTAATCATGATTAGTTTGTACACTCTGCAGAGGTTTGCGCACTTTTCCCCACAAGACTCGATCGCCTCCGTTTGGTTTCTCGCACTACATGGTGTTTGAGAAATGGATGACCGAGACACAGTCTTTCAGAAGCGCTAGCACCTTACATGTGGGTAGACCTGTACACCTACATCCCCTACATCTGCTAGCCTACCCGTAAGAGTTCGCACAACTTACTCCACTATGCCAGAGCCCATAATGGCTTGTGGCTGCACACGTAAGTTACTAGTATGAATTATCTTATGATCCCTTTGAGCCTGGGTGGCGGTCCAAAACAAAACAGGCAAGTCCTGATAGACATCAGGTGCCTCAATCCACCCAGATGTGTATTTAAGTTTCCACCTTAAATAAACCATTAAAATTATCAATCTCACATCTGTCATGGATATCACTCACCCAATCCACGTCTACTAGCATAGCATGGCAATATAAGCAAACGTAGAGTAACTCCCAAGGGTTTGATAATAAAACAGGTAATAGGTACTACCTCAATCTACTTCCCATCCCACAATTTAATTATATCCTAATCATGCAATGTGTGAGGATTGATCTAATGCAATAAAACTGGGTTGTAGAAAAGGTATGATCAAAGTGTTACTTGCCTTACTGACGATCCGCGAAACCTAGAGACTCGAAGTAACAAGCGGCGCACTCCGGGTGATCTATCGCAGACAAACAACAAGCATACAATAAGTACTCATCTAATGCACAGGTAAATCTTAAATAGAAGATCTAACCAGAAAGTTCAACTTAAGAACCCTGGTTGCAAAAAGAATCGAATCAAAATTAGCAACAAAAGTCAAACGACGAAAGATAACAACTCGGTTCTAGCAAGTTGAAACTAAGTCAAATTTTTACAGTAGCCAACTTTGTTTAAGTTGATTAGTCGGAACGGCGGTTTCGAAACGAAACTCCAGGCGCTTGAATCACCTGATTCCGATAAACGAGTGGAAAGATAGACTAGAAAGAAGATCGGATCTGAAATCACGATCGGAAGAATCGCGGAATAAATCCGACGAGAAAAGAGAATGACGAACGGTTAAACGAACAGACGTTCATTAACCGAGGAGATCCGGTGACCATGTTCGTTAAGACGAACGGTCCGGCGAACGCTCTCTAAACAAAACCGGAAAGAAAAACCGGCGAGAAAAACCGATCTAGGGTTTCGGAAAGAAAACCGAAACGAAAAACCGATCTAGAAAACCGGAACGGAAAACCGGAACGATTACGAAAAACCGAACCGAGCAAAAGAAAAGGTGACGCGGCGCGGCTAGTACCTCGAAGAACGAGGGGCTCCGGCGGCGGCGGCGTTGGGTGGCGGCGGCGGTGTTGGGTGGCGCGGTGGTGAGGGGCGGCGGCGCTGGTGAGGGGCGGTGGCTGCTGCTGCTGCGGAGGAGAGGAGAGGAGGGGTTTGG
>NC_041380.1:376874456-376900383 GCF_002162155.2 Triticum dicoccoides | reverse complement strand
GGGGGGGGGTGCTTGGGTATTTATATTGGGGAAGGGAGGGGTTTTGCTTGGGGTAGGGGGCAAGGAATTAGATTAGGATTAGGAAACAAGAGGAATAGATCTAGGAATAGATACGGAATAAACGAAGTAGGAAAAGAGTCCTACTAAAAGAAGCGGCGGCGGCTCCCTGGCTTGGCGCGCGCGCTAGCCTTGGCCTCTTGGCCTTGGCCGGCCGGCGGCTAGCGGCTTGGGCCTTTGGCCCAAAGGCGCTGCAGTTTTTTTTTAAACGGTTTCGCGCGCAGAAAAAAAAATCTATACGAACTCCAAAATTAATAAAGTAAACTTTCCCCGACTCCTAAAAATGAGTCGAACAAAATGAACTTTACTCGGGGCCTAAAATGCAATTTTTTTAAAACACACCTTTTTCCCTAAGGCAAATAAACTTCGAGAAAAATCCAAAATTTGATTTATTTATTAAATCTTCATTTTTCCTAAATTTTGGGAAAGTCATATTATTCCCTCTCTTATTTTTTTATATTGGAAAAATATTTGAAGATAAAATAAATAAATCCAATGATCCTCTTTTCATAATTTTGAGAGAACTCAAATACGAAAATTTCGAAATCTCCAACTCTCTTCGAGGGTCCTTGAGTTGCGTGAAATTTCTAGGATCAACAAAATGCAAGAAAATATGACATGCATGATGATCTTATGTATAACATTGCAAATTGAAAATTTGGGATGTTACATGCAATTTCTTTTTGATAAGCACGTATGACTATATTCGGAATACATGCCTACATTACATTGACGAACTGGAGCTAGTTCTGTGTCACCCTATGTTATGATTGTTACATGATGAACCGCATCCGGCATAATTATCCATCATTGATCCGATGCCTACGAGCTTTCCATATACTGGTTTACGCTTATTTACTTTCCTGTTGCTATTGTTACAATCACTACAAAATACCAAAAACATTACTTGCTTTCATTACCCTTTTGTTACCGTTACCATCACTATCATATTACTTTGCTACTAAACACTTTGCTGCAGATACTAAGTTTCCAGGTGTGGTTGAATTGACAACTCAGCTGCTAATACTTGAGAATATTCTTTGGCTCCCCTTGTGTCGAATCATTAAATTTGGGTTGAATACTCTACCCTCGAAAGCTGTTGCGATCCCCTATACTTGTGGGTTATCAAGACTAATTTCTGGCGCCGTTGCCGGGGAGCATAGCTCTATTCTTTGAGTCACTTGGGATTTATATCTGCTGGACACCATGAAGAACTTGGGAGATCCAAAAACCAAGATCTATCCCTCAACTACGGGGGAGGTAAGGAACTGCCATCTAGCTCTGCATTTGATTCACCTTCTGTTATGAGTAAGCTTGCGACACCTAAACCTGCTTCTGCTATTCATTCTGATATGTCGCATGTTATTGATGATGCTACTTCTGCTATACATGATACTTATGATGAAACTACCTCTATGCCTGATACTACTATGCCACTTAGTGATTTTCTCGAGGAACGACTTGCTAGGGCTAGAGAGATTGAAAATATTGAATCTCATTATGAAGATGAAAGTGATGATGAAGAATCACTTGTTATTCCTGAGGGTTATTTATTTGATCAAGATGCTTCTTTAGCTATTTTAGCTTGCAAAGATAGATATGAACTCAAAAGGTTATTAGCTAAATGGAATAAGCAATCTCTAAATGCTAGGATGAGACCTGGCCTTGCTTTTGCTACTTCACCTATCTGTGTTGCTGATAAGGATTATGAATTCTCTGTTGATCCTGATATAATTACTTTGGTTGAATCTGATCCTTTTCATGGTTATGAATCTGAAACTGTTGTGGTACATCTTACTAAATTAAATGATATAGCTACCCTATTCACTAATGATGAGAGATCTCGCTACTTTTATATCCTTAAAATATTTCCGTTCTCATTAAAGGGTGATGCTAAGATATGGTTTAATTCTCTTGATCCTGGTTGTGTGCGTAGTCCCCAGGATATGATCTATTACTTCTCTGCTAAATATTTCCCTGCTCATAAGAAACAAGTTGCTTTAAAGGAAATATACAACTTTGTGCAAATTAAAGAAGAGAGTCTCCCACAAGCTTGGGGGAGTTTTCTCAAGTTACTTAATGCTTTGCCTGATCATCCTCTTAAGAAAAATGAAATACTTGATATCTTTTATAATGGACTAACCGATGCTTCCATAGATTACCTGGATAGTTGTGTTGGTTCTCTTTTCAGGGAAAGAACACCGGATGAAGCTGAAATCTTATTGAATAATATGTTGACAAATGAAAATAATTGGGCACCTCCTGAGCCAGCTCCTGCTCCAATTAATGATCGTAATCCTAAACCAACTCCAAAGAAGAGGGGTATTCTATTTCTCAGTCCCGAAGATATGCAAGAGGCAAAGAAATCTATGAAAGAAAAAGGTATTAAAGCTGAAGATGTTAAGAATTTACCTCCTATTGAAGAAATACATGGTCTTAATTTACCACCTGCTGAAGAAACATATGATCTTAATCCTTTATTTATTGAAGAACCTCCAGACCTCGATAACCCGACACAGGTAGTAAAGGTAAATTCTCTCTATAGATATGATAAAGCTGAAATCCCTCCTACTAAAATTGCTAGTCAATGCTTGGATGAGTTTGATAATTTTATGTTTAAGCAAGAAGACTTCAATGCTTATTTTGGTAGACAATTAAAACAAGATGCTGATATGATTAAATACTTGGGTGATTATATGGCTAACATTAGAGGTGAACTTAAACTTGTTAGCAAACATGCTTCTATGGTTACCACTCAAGTAGAACAAGTACTTAAAGCTCAAAAGGAATTGCTCAATGAGATGAATAGTAAGAAAATTAATTATGATGTTAAAGTGGCTACTAGAACTGGTAGAATGACTCAGGAACCTTTGTATCCTGAAGGCCACCCTAAGAGAATTGAGCTATATTCTCAGAAAAATAAAATTGATGCACCTAGTTCTTCTAAAAAGAAGAAAAAGAAAGATGATAGAACTGTGCAAACTTCTAGTGAACCTATTGCTGAACCACTTGATAATCCAAATGATATTTCTATTTCTGATGCTGAAACACAATCTGGTAATGAACATGAACCTAATGAAAATGTTAATGATGATGTTCATAATAATGCTCAACCTAGCAATGATAATGATCTAGAAACTGAACCTGCTGTTGATCTTGATAACCCACAATCAAAGAATCAACGTTATGATAAGAAAGACTTTGTTGCTAGGAAACATGGTAAAGAAAGAGAACCTTGGGTTCAGAAACCCATGCCTTTTCCTCCCAAACCATCCAAGAAAAAGGATGATGAGGATTTTGAGCGCTTTGCTGAAATGATTAGACCTATCTTTTTACGTATGCGATTGACTGATATGCTCAAAATGAATCCTTATGCTAAGTACATGAAAGATATTGTTACAAATAAAAGAAAGATACCAGAAGCTGAAATTTCCACCATGCTTGCTATTTATACTTTTAAGGGTGGAATACCAAAGAAACTTGGAGATCCAGGAGTACCTACTATACCATGCTCCATTAAAAGAAACTATGTTAAAACTGCTTTATGTGATCTTGGAGCCGGTGTTAGTGTTATGCCTCTCTCTTTATATCGTAGACTTGATTTGGATAAGTTGACACCTACTAAAATATCTTTGCAAATGGCTGATAAATCAACTGCTATACCTGTCGGTATTTGTGAGGATGTCCCTGTTATAGTTGCAAATGTTACTATTTTAACGGACTTTGTTATTCTTGATATTCCCGAGGACGATAGTATGTCTATTATTCTTGGAAGACCTTTTCTTAATACTGCAGGGCTGTTATTGATTGCAACAAAGGCAATGTCACTTTTCATGTTAATGGTAATGAGCATAAGGTACATTTTCCGAGGAAACAACCTCAAGTTCATAGTATCAATTCTATCGGAAAAATTCCATCGATTATATTTGGAGGTTTTGAATTTCCTCTTCCTACTGCCAAGAAGAAATATGATATACTTATTATTGGGGATGTGCATATCCCCGTTGAGGTAACCTAGTGTTATTCGAAATTTCTCCGGTTTCATGTTAATCGGAATGAGTTTGTTAACAAGACTTGATCAACCTTGTTAGTGGATTCCTTTTGACGAGCATGAGATGGATGAAACTAGAAGCACAACCTTCTGTACCCTCTCTATACTTTCTGTTATTTAGTTGAAATAAAGTAAAAATAAATAATTTTCTGTCTGTTATCTGATTATCCATGCAATATAAAAATACCTCAAAAATAAAAGTTCTCCAAATGCCCTAAAAATTAAATATGATTTTTTATAGAATATTTGAGGATTTATGGAACAAAGAACACACCATGGGGCCAACCACCTTGCCACGAGGGTGCAGGGCGCGCCCCTGCCTCGTGGGCCCACAGTGGCCCTCCTCCACTTATTCTTTTAGCCACACACTTCATCTTCCTCCCCCAAACACGAAAAACCAGCTCAAACCCGAGTCCAAGCTCGTTTTGCTGCCATTTTCGATCTCCTTGCTCAAAGCACCTCTCGCAAAACTGCTTGGGGAGATTGTTCCTTGGTATGTGACTCCTCCATTGGTCCAATTAGTTTTTGTTCTAGTGCTTTATTCATTGCAAATTTTTGCTGCTTAGGTGACCCTGTTCTTGAGCTTGCATGTCAAATTTATATGGTCAAAAGTAGTTTTGATGCATGATTTAGGCCCTAGGCACTTGTAGGAGTAGTTGCTATCAATATTATTGAGTTTGGTTTACTTTTATTTTGAAGTTACTAAAAATTTCAGAATTTTTCAGAAAATGATGAGGAGATTATTGAGGGGCTCATCGAGCCAAAGCTCGAAGGAAAAGGCACCGAAGCCTAAGTATAATTTGCCGTGCACCGCGGAGGTTCGGGCGTGTGAATGGCCTTCCGAGGATTTCTTGAGAGCAGCCGGGATTTATGAAGATTTTCATGAATTGGCTCATAATGCAGGCCTCACCGCTTTCCTCCACGACCAATGCGATCAGTATCTCTTACTCACAAATACCTTTGTGCAAAAATTTCATTTTCATTCTAGGAACTCACCACCTATGGTGGAGTTTCATTTATATGATGAGCATAATGAGATGTCACTTTATGATTTCTGTCGGATTTGTTTGGTCCCTTTTGGGGGCAAGACAGAAGAACCCCATCATGATGATGTGGAGGGATTTATTAATACTATCACTGTAGGGGAAACTAGGAAGGTTTCCGATGCACGAATCACTAGCATACATTTTCCTGTTTTACGTTACTTTGCATTATTTGCTAGTTGTTGCTTAATTGGACGCGGAAACTGTGAAAACCTTAGTATCCCTGATATAATTATTCTGCTCCAAGGTTTATACAGTGATAACACTTTTAGTATGGGTGGCGTCATTGCTAGACGGTTAAGTATGAACCGTACTAAGGGTCCCATCTTTGGAGGCATCTATGCTACATGCCTAGCTGCACATTTTAACATACCTATTAGGCATGCTGAGAAGGAAGAAAAAGTGCTGCCTTGTGTTTATTTAGATTATAAAAGTATGGTGGCACATGATTTTATTGTTAAGAATAGGGCAGGAGAGCTTAAATATCAATTGTTCTTTAATAAACATCATCCTGAGACTATTACCTTGCCTACTCCTGCTTTGTTTGATTTGACTGTAGGCAAGTACCTTGTTCCGTTGACGGCTATCCACGCCTACCGGAACCCTGCACCAGCCGAGGAGCCAGAACCAGAACCACAATTTGATCCTTCATGACAGTCTAACTATCAGTGGGATCCGGAGATGATTGACAGACAGTGGCAATCGGAGCCTTCTTCTTCCTCATCGCAGTACGACCCCAACTATTATTATGGATATCAGCCAGGCTAGCCGTGGCCATAGACCAACTTAGGCCAAAAGCCTAAGCTTGGGGGAGTACGTGTTTCTCACCTACATTACATTTATGTTCACACACACTCATTGCTAGATGTCGGTGCTCATACTTTTTCATTATATCATCCATGCTAGTTTATTTCCTTTTATGCTTTCTTCTTGTGTGTTTAATAAACCTTAAGGAAAACCAAAAAAATAGTTGTAGCTTTTAATTAATTTACTTTCCATGTTTGTAGTAGTAATTAAAAAGAAAACCCAAAAATGTTTCCTGTTCTTCTTTTGCTTGTTGGGAGCTTTCCCATGTAAATAGTTTTATTTCTTTTCTTTCTTTGGGGGTCAGTAGGAGAAGACCATGATTAAATTGTTGAATTGGCTCTTATATGCATTATTGTTTATCTGACAAAAGAGCCCACATTGCTTTGTCTTCTCCTGTTTATTGAATGATCGCAGATTGCAGCTTAGTCCAATGCACGTGTACTCTTATTATTATTCACATCGTTCGGTCGTGCAAGTGAAAGGCAATTATGATGATATATGATGGACTGACTGAGATGAGAAAAGCTGGTACGAACTCGACCTCTTTTGTTTTTGTAAATATGATGACTTCATCGTTCTTGATTCAACTTGTTATGAATAAACATGTTTGCAAATGACAATTAGAGATCATAGTTGCTTATGCCATGCTTGATTAGCTATGAGTTATAATGGTTTACCTTGCGTGCCAACATGCTATTAAAATGGTTATGATGTGGTATGATAGGGTGGTATCCTCCTCTGAAAGATTTAAGTGACTTGACTTGGCACATGTTCACGCATGTAGTTGAAACAAATCAACATAGCCTTCACGATATTTATGTTCATGGTGGATTATATCCTACTCATGCTTGCATCCAATGTTTATTAATTTTAATGCATGTACATGACTGTTGTCGCTCTCTAGCTGGTCGCTTCCCAGTCTTTTGCTAGCCTTCACCTGTACTAAGCGGGAATACTGCTTGTGCATCCAATCCCTTAAACCCCCAAAGTTATTCCAGATGAGTCCACTATACCTTCCTATATGCGGTATCTACCTGCCGTTCCAAGTAAATTTGTATGTGCCAAATTCTAAACCTTCAAATAAATATCATGTTTTGTATGCTCGAATAGCTCAAGTATCAACTAGGGTTGTCTGTATCTTCCATGTTAGGCGGGTTATTCTTAAGAGGAGTGGACTCCGTTCCTCACTCATGAGATAAAGGGCTGGTCACCGGGATGCCCAGTCCCATGTTTTATGCAAACTAAATCAAAATAATTGCAAACAAAACTCCACCTGGGACCTGATGTATGTTGGAGGCACTCGTTGTTTCGAGCAAGCCATGGATTGATGTTTGTTGGTGGAGAGGGAGTATAAACTTTACCATTCTGTTTGGGAACCGCCTAGAATGTGTGTAGCATGGAAGATATCGCCATCTCTTGGTTGTTATGTTGACAATGAAAGTATACCGCTCAAAATATTATTCACCTCTATTTCAAAACCGAGCTCTGGCACCTCTACAAATCCCTGCTTCCCTCTGCGAAGGGCCTATCTATTTACTTTTATGATGAGTCATCACCCTATTATTAAAAAGCATTAGCTGGAGAGCACAGCTGTCATTTGCATTCATTATTGTTAGTTTACATTGGGTGTGACTATGATTGGATCTCTTTTACCATGAATTACAATGTCTAGTCAGTCCTTGATCTTTAAAGGTGCTCTGCATTTACGTTTTGTGGTCTCATAAAGGGCTAGCGAGATACCATCTTGTTATATCATATTATGATTGTTTTGAGAAAGTGTTGTCATCCGAGATTTATTATTATAGCTTGCTAGTTGATTATGCTATTGATATGAGTAAACATGAGACCCGAGAATTATTGCAAATGTGGTTAGTTATAATCTTTGGTGAAAATTTGAACACTAGCTTGACATATTTACAACAACAAGAGTAAACCGAGTTTGTAAAAGTTTTTCTTTATTTCTTTCAGTTTGTCAACTAAATTGCTTGAGGACAAGCAAGGGTTTAAGCTTGGGGGAGTTGATACGCCTCCAATGTATCTACTTTTCCAAACACTTTTGCCCTTGTTTTGGACTCTAACTTGTATGATTTGAATGGAACTAACCCGGACAGACGCTGTTTTCAGCAGAATTGCCATGATGTTGTTTTATGTGCAGAAAACAAAAGTTCTCGGAATGACCTGAAACTCCACGGAATATCTTACAATAAATAATAAAAAATCCTCGCCAAAGATGAAGACCAGGGGGCCCACACCCTTCTCACGAGGGTGGGGGCGCCCCCTACCTCGTGGGCCCCCTGGAGACCCCCCGACTCCAACTCCAACTCTATATAACTGCTTTCGGGGAGAAAAAAATCAGGGAGAAGAAATCATCACGTTTTACGATACAGAGCCGCCGCCAAGCCCTAAAACCTCTCGGGAGGGCTGATCTGGAGTCCATTCGGGGCTCCGAAGAGGGGTATTCGTTGCCGTCGTCATCATCAACCATCCTCCATCACCAATTTCATGATGCTCACCGCCGTGCTTGAGTAATTCCATCATAGGCTTGCTGGACGGTGATGGGTTGGATGAGATTCACCATGTAATCGAATTAGTTTTGTTAGGGCTGGATCCCTAGTATCCACTATGTTCTGAGATTGATGTTGCTATGACTTTGCTATGCTTAATGCTTGTCACTAGGGCCCGAGTGCCATGATTTCAGATCTGAACCTATTATGTTTTCATCAATATATGAGAGTTCTAGATCCTATCTTGCAAGTCTATAGTCACCTATTATGTGTTATGATCCGTTAACCCTGAAGTGACAATAATCGGGATACTTACCGGAGATGACCGTAGTTTGAGGAGTTCATGTATTCATTATGTGCTAATGCTTTGTTTCGGTTCTCTATTAAAAGGAGGCCTTAATATCCCTTAGTTTCCATTAGGACCCCGCTGCCACGGGAAGGTAGGACAAAAGATGTCATGCAAGTTCTTTTCCATAAGCACGTATGCCTATATTCGGAATACATGCCTTGTAGCGACCCGACCCGAATGGATCAAGTCTCTGTGCTTAAGTGCCATCCCAGGATCGGTATGCTGACACACACAGTACTCGAGGATTTATAACACAGGTAAATCACATGTATAAGTAACGTAAGATACTATTACCTCAATCCAAAATAGCGGAAGTAACAAGGTTGTGGATTCCCATCAACACCAACGGCAAAGTTGAGTGTAGAAATCATAACCCTAACATATCACTTACTCGTCGTAAGATTCCTGCAACATGAGATGTTGCAGCCACACAGGGTCAGTACATTGAATGTACTGGCAAATTCACACCAGAGGATAATGATGAATAAAGGATATCACTACATGCATATTTGGCTGGTGGAAAGGCTCTAGGGTTATAAGGTTTTTGCGAAAAGCCAATTTTTCCCTACTACAAAGGAATAAATTCTATTTAACTACCATGGTGGTTGTTAAACATTGAGAATGGTTGACAGCATTCTCAATCCCAATTAAGCATCATCATTAAAACCCAACAATATTCATTTAAAGTAACGTGATGAGATTCACATGATAATCCAGGTACTAGATACTCAAGATGTCCATAACCAAGGACACGGCTAATCATGATTAGTTTACACACTCTGCAGAGGTTTGCGCACTTTTCCCCACAAGACTCGATCGCCTCCGTTTGGTTTCTCGCACTACATGGTGTTTGAGAAACGGATGACCGAGACACAGTCTTTCAGAAGCACTAGCACCTTACGATGGATAGACCGGTACACCTACTTTCCCCTACATCTGCTAGTCTACCATGTAAGAGTTCGCACGACTTAATCAACTATGCCAGAGCCCATAATGGCTTGTGGCTGCACACGGAAGTTTCTAGTATGAATAATCTCATGATCCCTTTGAGTCTGGGTGGCGAACCATAGGATGATCACATGGTAACCCTGGGATCTCCTAGGACAACACTGGTATATCCCCAGGTGTCCGGGCAAGTCCACTGGTATATCCCTAGGGTGCGCCAACCAATCCACCCGGATGTGTATTATAGTAGCCACCTTAAGTTAAACCTTAGTTAACAATAATCTCTCACATCTTTCATGAATTCTCTCAAACCAATCCACGTCTACATGCATAGCATAGCGATATAAGCATAACGTAGAAGTAACTCCCAGGGGTTTGATAATAAAATGGCAATAGGTTCTACCTCATCATCTACTTCCCAACCCACATGTTAATGACATCCTAACCATGCAATGTTTGAGGATTGGAACTAATGCATAAAAACTGGGTGATAAAGGGTATGATCAAAGTGTGAACTTGCCTGCAATGTTGATGAAGATGATTCACACTCAAAACTCTTGATAGATCTACTCGTCACACTCCGGTCAATCTATTGTAGGCAAGCAATAGTAACCACACATAAGCAATCACTCAAAGGATCAGAAAGATCGAAGAAGTCGATTCGGAAAACATCAAAACCAAAAAAATAACTCTTGCAACATAAAACAATTTCTAATAGTACCAAAATTATGTGAATTTGGCCTTATTAGAATGTCTAGGTCAAGAGCTTCGATTTGCAAAAAGAATCAACTCAAACGGAGCTACGAAACTCAAGTTATGATCAAACGAAGTTTGAATTCAAATCTGATCTAATTCAAATTTTAAACCTTTCAAAAACATGTTTGAGTTGGATTACTGGATAGAGGAGATCAGAAAGCAAATATGAAAGTTTGGGAAAGTCCTTTTATTCCCTCTCATTTAACTTTCAAAAAGTTTCGAATTCACTCAATTTCACACAATCAATCAAATCTATCTATTTATTATAACATTCCAAAATTTAGAATTTTGGGATGTTACAAACCTACCACCCTTAAAATGAATCTCGTCCTCGAGATTCAGAGAGGCTAGAAAGAAAAGGTTAGGGTTTGGGGTCTTCTCAAAATCCATCGATCATTACACGGGGCCTGGGATGCTACCACCCTTAGAAACATTGTTACGGTCCCATCAATACTCCTATACTCCATCCTTATTCTTGACGGGGCAGGTCTTCACAAATTCTCGGGAAAATTCCTTTTTTGGCTCTTCCGTTAATGGCATAACCTTTTCCTCAATTCTTTTGTCCTTTCATCTTGGTAAGGTTATTCCGAGACTGGGTCTTCTTAGCTGACGGGTCTGGCGCCAAAACTAAACAACTAATCAATATATCATGGTGGTCAACAATTTATGGTTTCTCCTGCAGGAAATGGGTCTGGGTTGATCCTCACCGTATAACCTACGGTTGGCAACAACTGCCATGTACAAGGGAAAAATACTTATACCATTCTAAGTTTAAACAGGGTTTTGATCGTCGTCTCTTTACTATAGGTAAGTCACTCAGATTTACCATCCCACATAGCAAGGCGAATAATAAGAGTAAGTCGGTATGGTGATCAATCCATCCCGCACCCAAATCATTACCTTGTATACGATTTAGCGAATCTCGCATACTAACACTCAGTCATCCTCACAAGCATTGCAGAATTTCTCTTGTCGACGAACCAAGTTCGGAATAATCCATTGATTCTGCAAGCCAAACAAACATCTACCGTTCCTTCACAACTCTCAGGTTTTGCGTTACTCCTATAAAATTGTCTGCCGATAAACGTCGTATCTTCCTCCAGGGTTTTTCCTTGAGCAAGAATGTGCTTGCTTCTTGGCAGGTCCTGGGGCCTGTGGGTTATGGCCCATCTCATCACTTGTAGTCCTTGAACTTATCATCGGGCAACTGATCATTATTCCAACTTCCAACTTCCTTCTATTCTTAAATCCTTCCAATTGTATTGTCTTCCTTCCTTCTATTGGCACCAAACTAGGACATGATTACTCAGACTTATCATGTGATTGCAATTGCTCCATACTTCCAACATCTTACCTCCTTTATATCCAATAGTAGTTCATCTCTTCATCCTCGTGGGATATCCCACATACCGAGATAAAGTTTATACTCATGAAGTCCATATTCCACTTCGTGGAACATCATTATCCTTTCCAGGGTCAAGCGTCCTTACAGGGGAATATTGGTCATCTCTGCATGACACTTCTTCAACTGGGAAACGTGAAACACATCATGAACTCCTGATAGTCCTTCGGGTGACTCCAACTTGTTGGCCTCTTCTCCCATACGCTCCAAAACTCGGTATGGTCCTACAAATCTTGGGGCTAAATGTCCTTTAACTCCAAATCTTTTAACTCCTCGCAGAGGGGGCACACGAAGACATGCTCTGTCTCCAATTTCATAGACTACCTCCTTGTTTTTTTATAACTCTTCTACCTGGACTGAGCTACCTTCAGTCTATCTCGAATCAACTTAACATTCTCTTCTAACTCCTTTGATCACATTTGGTCCAAACAACTGACGGTCTCCACTTCATCCCACATACTCTTGGGGCATCCTTATCTTTTCCAGGGGTCAACGGTTCTTACAGGGTACTACCACCCTTAAAATGCACAAATCTTCCATAGACCATATTTCTCATATCCTCAGAATGGCCAAAATTCTTCTTCATAGAGTATCAACTCATAAGATCCATATCAGTACCAATGATGCTAACTTTATTCATTCTCAAGTGATTACAGTCTCTCGCTTTTCCATTACATGTCTCAACTCAACACCTCAATATAAAAGAAAATGTTCTCACTTCTACTACTCCATTTCTTTTGTTGCAAACTCAACTATCTAGCACAAGTTTCCTTCTCCTTGGGGCATTCTCTGGCAAAGTGCCCTGCTCCATTACAACTAAAACATATTACTTCTAACAAGTATCGAGGCTTCCTTTTTGGGCAATTGTTGAGGTAGTTCCCTGACTCCTTGCACCTGTAACAGGTGATATGACTCAGGTCCTTCCAGGAATCCAATCTGCTTCTCTTCCTGGACCTTTCCATGCCAATCATGGCTTCTATTTCTTGTGGGTCATATTCTACTTCCTCTGTCGGGAATTCTACTAGATCCCCATTCAAACAATTATGGGAGATGTGTCCTTCTTCTCCACATGAATAGCAAGACTAAGTGAAGGGTTTACTCGGGTCTTCTTTAGGCGTGTCCTCCATCTCTTCCTTCATCACAACATCTTCTAAAATTTCCATAAGGGCTCCTTTCTTTACTTCTTTCTTCTGCTGGATGGTTCGTTGTACCATGGGGTAAATGTGACACTGAGCAGGATAGTGGGTAGTCCCTTCACACAAGAAACAAGTAATCTTCCTAGTTGGGCATTCTTCAACTGGGTGACTTCCTTCACAATTAGGGCATTCATCCTTGTGTTCTTTATGGGTGTGTCCGATTTCTCCACAAATCTTGCATGCACAAGGTTTCTTCATATACTTTCCATAAGGCTTCAACTTCTGGGACACAAGCCGAGACTTTGGCAGAGTCAACTTAAATTCTTTCCAAGTGGTTACTCCTTGCCATCCATTGATGGTTTGGTACATTCTCCACCAAGTATTAGCACCTCTTTCAAAGCACTGAAGAGCATGTTGGGTCATATCATGTCCAACTATAGGGTTATTCTACATGTGATCCTCCATGTTCTGAATCCATTGGTCCGTCTCCAATTGACTCATCGGTCCAGAAAATATAAGCTCACCTTCATTCATCCTCTATTGGGTCCATGGGTTTGGGGTGAGATAAGAGAGATAGAGAGGGATACACACAATACAAACAAAAGTTTTGAAAAGACAGGTTTTATTTGTGGCTGTCGGGAAAAACATCAAACAAATGACAGCTCATAAACATCGCACCTAACGTAGGTATATAACAGGGGTTTGGTCTTCTAAAGGTCAATACATCTTCAACGTCTCCAATCTCTTCAAACCTTGTTCATGTCTCCAATGGCTTCTTCTGATCATGCTTGTCTTTCTCAAGTTCTTTTGCCAACTCATATCTGTTGTAGCAAAGTCTCTCGTGACATCCTTGAATATTCTGGAGTTGCATTCCAAACTTCTAGGTTTCAACATCCTTGGCATGAGCCATGGTCATACTGTCCTTCAGTTCCTGACGAATCTTCGGTATCTCGAGGTTTTGCTCCTCTAGCTTGGCTACTTCCAACTTTTGGGTCCTGAGTTCTTCACGAAACGCTTCCTTGTCAAAATATAGCTTCCTACAGTCCATCTTAAACTTCTTGATGTAATTCTCCAAATCCTGGTGATACACCAGCTAAACTTAAAACTTCGTATTGCTGATGGGTGCTCCATCAGCCTTCTACCATCCAATCCTTAATTGCATATACATGCTTAACTCAGCATGGTGACAATAGCATCAGCGGGCGATGATATCACGGATAACCGTGTTTCTGCTCTTGTCATTCCCATGAGCTATCATTCCATAGTTGATATCTCCTGCCTTAGGGTTTTCTTTGACAAAACTTTGAGTTCTAATGCTCCATGTTCCAGTCTTTCTCCAATACTCCTTGATCTCAGGTATTGACAACTTCCATAGTCTGCCAAGTTCCATAAGGGTAGCCTTCCTAGGTCATACAAATCTAGGAATTCTTCAGAGCCTTCAAATTCTACTTGTCTTCGGTCTTCAACCGTTGTAGTTTCCATTATTCAGATGCACGGAAAATACTCTTCATTCCAAAGTGGTCTTAGTTGTCCGGTATCTTGTACTTCTTGGAGTGGTCTCGTCAGACGAATCTTCATGAGGTCAAAAGGGTAAAGGGGGCATGGTCTCACTAAAGGAAATTTTTGAATAAGCTCAGAAGAGAAGAGAGGTAAAAGGTCTTTTTAAAAGTGAAGTTTTAGAGAAAGATCTTTCCTATGGGCTTGTTGGTTTCTAGGGTCACGTCCTATAGTCAACATGTGCTCTGATACCATCTTGTAGCGACCCGACCCAAATGGATCAAGTCTCTGTGCTTAAGTGTCATCCCTGGATTGGTATGCTGACACACACAGTACTCGAGGATTTATAACAGAGGTAAATCACATGTATAAGTAACATAAGATATTATTACCTCAATCCAAAATAGCGGAAGTAACAAGGTTGTGGATTCCCATCAACACCAACGACAAAGTTGAGTGTAGAAATCATAACCCTAACGTATCACTTACTCGTCGTAAGATTCCTGCAACATGAGACGTTGCAGCCACACAGGGTCAGTACATTGAATGTACTGGCAAATTCACACCAGAGGATAATGGTGAATAAAGGCTATCACTACATGCATATTTGGCTGGTGGAAAGGCTCTAGGGTTATAAGGTTTTTGCGAAAAGCCAATTTTTCCCTACTACAAAGGAATAAATTTTATTTAACTATCATGGTGGTTGTTAAACATTGAGAATGGTTGACAGCATTCTCAATCCCAATTAAGCATCATCATTAAAACCCAACAATATTCATTTAAAGTAACGTGATGAGATTCACATGATAATCCAGGTACTAGATACTCAAGATGTCCATAACCGAGGACATGGCTAATCATGATTAGTTTATACACTCTGCAGAGGTTTGTGCACTTTTCCCCACAAGACTTGAAAGCCTCCGTTTGGTTTCTCGCACTACATGGTGTTTGAGAAACGGATGACCGAGACACAGTCTTTCAGAAGCACTAGCACCTTACGATGGATAGACCGGTACACCTACTTTCCCCTACATCTGCTAGTCTACCCTGTAAGAGTTCGCACGAATTAATCAACTATGCCAGAGCCCATAATGGCTTGTGGCTGCACACGGAAGTTTCTAGTATGAATAATCTCATGATCCCTTTGAGTCTGGGTGGCGAACCATAGGATGATCACACGGTAACCCCGGGATCTCCTAGGACAACACTGGTATATCCCCAGGTGTCCGGGAAAGTCCACTGGTATATCCCCAGGGTGCCCCAACCAATCCACGCGGATGTGTATTATAGTAGCCACCTTAAGTTAAACCTTAGTTAACAATAATCTCTCACATCTTTCATGAATTCTCTCAAACCAATCCACGTCTACGTGCATAGCATAGCGATATAAGCATAACATAGAAGTAACTCCCAGGGGTTTGATAATAAAATGGCAATAGGTTCTACTTCATCATCTACTTCCCAACCCACATGTTAATGACATCCTAACCATGCAATGTTTGAGGATTGGAACTAATGCATAAAAACTGGGTGATAAAGGGTATGATCAAAGTGTGAACTTGCCTGCAATGTTGATGAAGATGATTCACACTCAAAACTCTTGATAGATATACTCGTCACACTCCGGTCAATCTATTGTAGGCAAGCAATAGTAACCACACATAAGCAATCACTCAAAGGATCAGAAAGATCGAAGAAGTCGATTCGGAAAACATCAAAACCAAACAAATAACTCTTGCAACATAAAACAATTTCTAACAGTACCAAAATTATGTGAATTTGGCCTTCTTAGAATGTCTAGGTCAAGAGCTTCGATTTGCAAAAAGAATCAACTCACACGGAGCTACGAAACTCAAGTTATGATCAAACGAAGTTTGAATTCAAATCTGATCTAATTCAAATTTTAAACCTTTCAAAAAAATGTTTGAGTTGGATTACTGGATAGAGGAGATCAGAAAGCAAATATGAAAGTTTGGGAAAGTCCTTTTATTCCCTCTCATTTAACTTTCAAAAAGTTTCGAATTCACTCAATTTCACACAATCAATCAAACAATCAATCAAATCTATCTATTTATTATAACATTCCAAAATTTAGAATTTTGGGATGTTACAAACCTACCACCCTTAAAATGAATCTCGTCCTCGAGATTCAGAGAGGCTAGAAAGAAAAGGTTAGGGTTTGGGGTCTTCTCAAAATCCATCGATCATTACACGGGGCCTGGGATGCTACCACCCTTAGAAACATCGTTACGGTCCCATCAATACTCCTATACTCCATCCTTATTCTTGACGGGGCCGGTCTTCACAAATTCTTGGGAAAATTCCTTCTCTAGCTCTGAGATACCGATGCATTTCATGAATTTAGCACTAAATATGGACTTGACTCTGAGATAGTAGCTTATTTCTGTGAATCCTTTGCTACTCATGTTGATCTCCCTAAGGAGAAGTGGTTTAAATGTAGTTCTCCCATTGAAGTAAAAGTAGTTGCACCTATTAAAGTAGTTGCACTTATAATGATCTTGTTGCTCCTACTGCTTATGTTGAGAAACCACCTTTCCCTATTAGAATAAAGGATCATGCTAAAGTTTCAACTGTAGTCAACAAAATTAATATAAGGACACACAAACCCCCTAAGCAAGTTAAAGTTGAATCTAATATTGCTATGCTTAAAGATCTCTTGGCCGATAATATTGATGGGCGTGTTATTTACTTCTATGATGAGACTGCTAGAATTGCTAGACATGATACTAAAAATAAACATAGACCTGTTGTAGGCATGCATGTTATTTCTATTAAAATAGGAGATCATTGCTATCATGGCTTATGTGATATGGGTGCTAGTGCAAGTGCAATACCTCATTCCTTATACAAAGAAATTATGCATGATATTGCACCTGCTGAGATAGAAGATATCAATGTTACCATTAAGCTTGCCAATAGAGATACTATTTCACCAATTGGGATTGTTAGAGATGTTGAAGTCTTGTGTGGGAAGGTTAAATATCCTGATGATTTTCTTGTTCTTGGTTCCCCACAAGATAGCTTTTGTCCCATTATATTTTGTAGACCCTTCTTGAATACTGTTAATGCTAAGATAGACTGCAATAAGGATATTGTTTCTGTTGGTATAGGGGATATGTCTCATGAGTTTAATTTTTCTAAATTTCATAGACAACCCCGAGAGGAAGAATTACCTAGTAAAGATGAAATAACTGGTCTTGCTTCTATTGTCGTGCCTCCTACTGGTCCTTTAGAACAATATTTGCTAGACCATGAAAATGATATGTTCATGAATGAAAGAAGGGAAATAGATGAAGTATTCTTTAAACAGGGACCTATTCTGAAACACAACTTGCCTGTTGAAATCCTAGGGGATTCTCCTCCACCCAAGGGTGATCCCGTGTTTGAGCTTAAACCATTGCCTGATACTCTTAAATATGCTTATCTTCATGAAAAGAAGGTATATCCTATTATTATTAGTGCTAACCTTTCAGAGAAGGAGGAAGAGAAATTATTGAAAACTCTGAAGAAGCACCGTGCTGCTATTGGATATACTCTTGATGATCTTAAGGGCATTAGTCCCACTCTATGTCAACACAAAATAAATTTGGAGAAAGACGCCAAACCAGTTATTGGTCACCAATGACTGCTAAATCCTAAGATGAAAGAAGTGGTAAGAAAGGAAATATTAATGCTCCTTGAGGCAGGTATAATTTATCCTGTTGCTGATAGTCAGTGGGTAAGTCCTGTCCATTGTGTCCCTAAGAAGGGAGGTATTACTGTAGTTCCTAATGATAAAGATGAATTGATCCCGCAAAGAATTATTACAGGATATAGAATGGTAATTGATTTCCGCAAATTAAATAAAGCTACTAAAAAGGATCATTACCCTTTGCCTTTCATTGATCAAATGCTAGAAAGATTATCCAAACATACACATTTTTGCTTTCTAGATGGTTACTCTGGCTTCTCTCAAATACTTGTGTCAGCTGATGATCAATCAAAGACCACTTTTACTTGCCCTTTCGGTACTTTTTCTTATAGACGTATGCCTTTTGGTTTATGTAATGCACCTGCTACCTTTCAAAGATGCATGATGGATATATTCTATGACTTTTGTGAAAAGATTTGTGAGGTTTTCATGGACGATTTCTCCGTTTATGGATCCTCTTTTGATGATTGCTTGAACAACCTCGATCGAGTTTTGCAGAGATGTGAAGAAACTAATCTTGTCTTGAACTAGGAGAAGTGCCACTTTATGGTTAATGAAGGTATTGTCTTGGGGCATAAATTTTTTGAAAGAGGTATTGAAGTTGATAAAGCTAAAGTTGATGCTATTGAAAAGATGCCGTGTCCCAAGGACATCAAAGGTATAAGATGTATCCTTGGTCATGCCGGTTTTTATAGGAGGTTCATTGAGGACTTCTCAAAAATTTCTCGGCCTATGAATAGCCTATTACAAAAAGATATTCCTTTTGTCTTTGATGATGACTGTGTAGAAGCATTTGAAATACTTAAGAAAGCTTTGGTTTCTGCACCTATTGTTCAACCTCCTGATTGGAATTTACCATTTGAAATTATGTGTGATGCTAGTGATTATGCTGTAGGGGCTGTTCTAGGACAAAGAGTTGATAAGAAATTAAATGTTATCCAATATGCTAGTGCTACCTCTTAAGCACTGCGTTGGTTTTCCCTTGAAGAGGAAAGGCTGATGCAGCAAAGTAGCGTAAGTATTTCCCTCGGTTTTTGAGAAATAAGGTATCAATCCAGTAGGAGATCACCCTCAAGTCTCGCGCACCTACACAAACAAATAAGAACCTCGCAACCAACGCGATAAAGGGGTTGTCAAGCCCTTCACGGTCACTTACGAGAGTGAGGTCTGATAGATATGATAAGATAATATTTTTGGTATTTTTATGATAAAGAGAAATAAAGATACAAAGTAAAATACACGGAAAAGGAGATAACTAAGTGTTGGAAGATTAATATGATGGAACAAAGACCCGGGTGCCATAGGTTTCACTAGTGGCTTCTCTCAAGAGCATAAGTATTACGGTGGGTAAACGAATTACCGTCGAGCAATTGATAGAATTGAGCATAGTTATGAGAATATCTAGGTATGATCATGTATATAGGCATCACGTCCGAGACAAGTAGACCGAAATGATTCTGCATCTACTACTATTAATCCACACATCGACCGCTATCCAGCATGCATCTAGAGTATTAAGTTCATAAGAACAGAGTAATGCTTTAAGGAAGATGACATGATGTAGAGGGATAAACTCATGCAATATGATATAAACCCCATCTTTTTATCCTCAATGGCAACAATACAATACGTGTCGGTTCCCTTTTTGTCACTGGGATCGAGCACCGCAAGATTGAATCCAAAGCTAAGCACTTCTCCCATCGCAAGAAAGATCAATCTAGTAGGCCAAACCAAACTGATAATTCGAAGAGACTTGCAAAGATAAACCAACCATACATAAAAGAATTCAGAGGAGAATCAAATATTGTTCATAGATAATTTGGATCATAAACCCACAGTTCATCGGATCTCAACAAACACACCGCAAAAGAAGATTACATCGAATAGATCTCCAAGAAGATCGAGGAGAACTTTGTATTGAGATCCAAAGAGAGAGAAGAAGCCATCTAGCTAATAACTATGGACCCGTAGGTCTGAAATAAACTACTCACACATCACCAGAGAGGCCATGGAGTTGATGTAGAGGCCCTCTATGATCAATGCCCCCTTCGGCGGAGCTCTAGAAAAGGCCCCGAGATGGGATCTCTCGGGCACAGAAGGTTGCGGCGGTGGACTTAGGTTTTCGTGGTGCTCCTGGATGTTTGGGGATACGTGGATATATATAGGAGGAAGAAGTACGTCGGTGGAACAATGGAGGGCCCACGAGGGTGGAGGGCACGCCCATGGGGGTAGGCACGCCCCCTGCCTCATGCCCTCCTCGATTGTTTCTTGACACACACTCCAAGTCTCCTGGATCATGTTTGTTGAGAAAATCACGTTCCCAAAGGTTTCATTCCGTTTGGGCTCCGTTTGATATTCCTTTTCTTCGAAACCCTAAAATAGGCAAAAAAAACAACAATTTGGGCTGGGCCTCCGATTAGTAGGTTAGTACCGAAAATGACATAAAAGTGTAAAATAAAGCCTATTAACATCCAAAATAGATAATATAATAGCATGGAGCAATAAAAAATTATAGATACATTGGAGACGTATCAAGCATCCCCAAGCTTAATTCATGCTCGTCCTCGAGTATGTAAATGATAAAAGAAGAATTTTTGATGTGGAATGCTTTCTAACATATTTCTCAATGTAATTTTTCTTTATTGTGGCATGAATGTTCAGATCTGAAAGATTCAAGATAAAAGTTTAATATTGACATAGAAATAATAATACTTCAAGCATACTAACTAAGCAATCATGTCTTCTCAAAATAACATGGCCAAAGAAAGTTATCCCTACAAAATCATATAGTCTGGCTATGCTCTATCTTGACCACACAAAATATTTAAATCATGCACAACCCCGATGACAAGCCAAGCAATTGTTTCATACTTTTAATGTTCTCAGACTTTTTCAATCTTCACGCAATATATGAGCGTGAGCCATGGATATATCACTATATGTGGAATAGAATGGTGGTTGTGGAGAAGACAAAAAGGAGAAGATAGTCTCACATCAACTAGGCGTATCAACGGGCTATGGAGATGCCCATCAATAGATATCAATGTGAGTGAGTAGGGATTGCCATGCAACGGATGCACTAGAGCTATAAGTGTATGAAAGCTCAACAAAAGAACTAAGTGGGTGTGCATCCAACTTGCTTGCTCATGAAGACCTAGGGCATTTTGAGGAAGCCCATCATTGGAATATACAAGCCAAGTTTTATAATGAAAAATTCCCACTAGTATATGAAAGTGATATCATAGGAGACTCTCTATCATGAAGATCATGGTGCTACTTTGAAGCACAAGTGTGGAAAAAGGATAGTAGCATTGTCCCTTCTCTCTTTTTCTCTCATTTTTCTCATTTTTTGGGCCTTCTCTTTTTTATGGCCTTTCTCTTTTTCTTTTTTTTCGTCCGGAGTCTCATCGCGACTCGTGGGGGAATCATAGTCTCCATCATCCTTTCCTCACTTGGGACAATGCTCTAATAATGATGATCATCATACTTTAATTTCATACAACTCAAGAATTACAACTCAATACTTAGAACAGAATATGACTCTATGTGAATGCCTCCGGCGGTGTACTGGGATGTGCAATGATGCATGAGTGACATGTATGAAGAATTATGAATGGTGGCTTTGCCACAAATACAATGTCAACTACATGATCATGCAAGCAATATGACAATGATGAAGCATGTCATAATAACGGAATGGTGGAAAGTTGCATGGCAATATATTTCGGAATGGCTATGGAAATGCCATAATAGGTAGGTATGGTGGCTGTTTTGAGGAAGGTATATGGTGGGTGTATGATACCGGCGGAAGTTGCGCGATATTAGAGAGGCTAGCAATGGTGGAAGGGTGAGAGTGCGTATAATCCATGGACTCAACATTAGTCATAAATAACTCACAGACTTATTGCAAAAATCTATTAGTTATCAAAACAAAGTATTACGCACATGCTCCTAGGGGGATAGATTGGTAGGAAAAGATCATCGCTCGTCCCCGACCGCCACTCATAAGGAAGACAATTAATAAATAAATCATGCTCCGACTTCATCACATAACGGTTCACCATACGTGCATGCTACGAGAATCACAAACTTAAACACAAGTATTTCTCAAATTCACAACTACTCAACAAGCATGACTCTAATATCACCATCTCCATATCTCAAAACAGTTATCAAGTATCAAAATTCTCATAGTATTCAATGCACTTCTATGAAAGTTTTTATATTAAAGAAAATTTCCATGTTGTTCTAAAGGACTCTCAAAATAATATAAGTGAAGCATGAGAGATCAATTATTTCTATAAAATGAAACCACTGCCATGCTCTAAAAGATATAAGTGAAGCACTAGAGCAAAAACGATATAGCTCAAAAGATATAAGTGAAGCACATAGAGTATTCTAATAAATTTCAAATCATGTGAGTCTCTCTCAAAAGGTGTGTACAGAAAGGATGATTGTAGTAAACTAAAAAGAAAAGACTCAAATCATACAAGACGCTCCAAGCAAAACACATATCATGTGGTGAATAAAAATATAGCTCCAAGTAAAGTTACCGACAGACGAAGACGAAAGAGGGGATGCCTTACGGGGCATCCCCAAGCTTAGGCTTTTTGGTGTCCTTGAATTTTACCTTGGGGTACCATGGGCATACACAAGCTTAGTCTCTTGCCACTCTTTGTTCCATAATACATCAAATCTTTACCCAGAACTTGAAAGCTTCACAACACAAAACTCAAAATAGGAAATCTCGTGAGCTCCATTAGCGAAAGAAAACAAAACACCACTTCAAGGTACTGTACTGAACTCATTCTTTATTTATATTGGTGTTAAACCTACTGTATTTCAACTTCTCTATGGTTTATAAACTCTTTTACTAGCCATAGATTCATCAAAATAAGCAAACAACACACGAAAAACAGAATCTGTCAGAAAAAAAGAACAGTCTGTAGTAATCTGTAGCTAACGCAACTTATGGAACCCCAAAAATTCTAAAATAAATTTCTGCACGTGTGGAATTTATCTATTAATCATCTTCAAAAATAATTAACTAAATATCACTTTTTAAATAAAAATGGCAGCAGTTTTTGTGAGAGCTAAAGTTTCTGTTTTTCACAGCAAGATCAAAAAGACTTTCCCCAAGTCTTCCCAACGGTTCTACTTGGCACAAACACTAATTAAACACAAAAAAACACAACCAAAACAGAATCTAGATAAATTATGTATTGAGTAACAGCAAGGAGAAATATTGGGTTGTCTCCCAACAAGCGCTTTTCTTTAAAGCCTTTTAGCTAGGCATTGATAATTTTAATGATGCTCACATGGAAGACAAGAATTGAAGCAGAAAGAGAGCATCATAAAACATGTGAAAAAACACACTTAAGTATAACATGCTTCCTATGCATAGGCATCTTAAAGGCAAACAAATTATCAAGGCAAGCAAAAACTAGCATATGCAAGGAAGCGGAAAGAAACAATAGCAATCTCAACATAACGAGAGATAATTTAGTAACATGAAAATTTCTACAACCATATTTTCCTCCCTCATAATAATTATATGTAGGATCACAAGAAAATTCAACAATATAGCTATCACAAAACATATTCTTAACACGATCCACATCTATGCAAAGTTGACACTCTTCCGAAATAGTGGAATTAACATTAACTAAAGTCATGACCTCTTCAAACCCACTTTTATCAAAAACTTCATAAGATTGAACATTCTCCAAATATGTGGGATCTAAAGGTGACACTCTTCCAAACCCACTTTCAATATTATTGCAAACATTATAATCAATCTCATATTCATCATGGGGCTTAAATAAATTTTGAAGATCATAAGAAGAATCACCCCAATCATGATCATTGCAACAAGTGGTAGACATAGCAAAACTAGCATCCCCAAGCTTAGGGTTTTGCATATTATAAGCACAATTAACATTAATAGAATTTATACTATCATCATTGCAATCATGCTTTCTATTCAAAGATCCATCGTGAATCACTCCATAAAGTACTTCATCACAATTTTCAGATTCACGAATTTCAAGCAAAACTTCATAAAGATAATCTAGTGCACAAAACTCACTAGCAATTGGTTTATCATAATTGGATCTCTTCAAAAGATTAGCAAGCGGATGAGGATCCATAGATCTTAGGTTATCTGTTTAGCAATAAATAAAAAACTATTCCAACCAAACGAGCAAACAAGCCAAGTAAGACATCAAAGCAAATGGAAAGACAAACAAAAGAAGGGTGAATAAAACGGCAAGGGTGAAGTGGGGGAGAGGAAAATGAGAGGCAAATGGCAAATAATGTAATGCGAGGGATAAGAGTTTGTGATGGGTACTTGGTATGTCTTGACTTAGCAATGGCACCAGAAATGACTCGTTGTTGGGAGTCAAATCTTGACTTGACTTGGCGCGAATCTCCCCGGCAACGGCACCAGAAATCCTTCTTGCTACCTCTTGAGCACTTCGTTGGTTTTCCCTTGAAGAGGAAAGGGTGATGCAGCAAAGTAGCGTAAGTATTTCCCTCAGTTTTTGAGAACCAAGGTATCAATCCAGTAGGAGATCACGCTCAAGTCCCACGCACCTACACAAAAAAATAAGAACCTCGCAACCAACGCGATAAAGGGGTTGTCAAGCCCTTCGCGGTCACTTATGAGAGTGAGATCTAATAGATATGATAAGATAATATTTTTGGTATTTTTATGATAAAGAGAAATAAAGATGCAAAGTAAAATAAATGGCAAAGGAAATAACTAAGTACTAGAAGATTAATATGATGGAAGATAGACCCGGGGGCCATAGGTTTCACTAGTGGCTTCTCTCAAGAGCATAAGTATTACTGTGGGTAAACGAATTACTGTCGAGCAATTGATAGAATTGAGCATAGTTATGAGAATATCTAGGTATGATCATGTATATAGGCATCACGTCCGAGACAAGTAGACTGAAACGATTTTGCATCTACTACTATTACTCCACACATCGACCGCTATCCAGCATGCATCTAGAGTATAAAGTTCATAAGAACAGAGTAATGCTTTAAGGAAGATGACATGATGTAGAGGGATAAACTCATGCAATATGATATAAACCCCATCGTTTTATCCTCGATGGCAACAATACAATACGTATCGGTTCCCTTTCTGTCACTGGGATCGACCACCGCAAGATTGAACCCAAAGCTAAGCACTTCTCCCATTGCAAGAAAGATCAATCTAGTAGGACAAACCAAACTGATAATTCGAAGAGACTTGCAAAGATAAAACAATCATACATAAACGAATTCAGTGGAGAATCAAATATTGTTCATAGATAATCTGGATCATAAACCCACAATTCATCGGATCTCGACAAACACACCGCAAAAGAAGATTACATCGAATAGATCTCCGAGAAGATCGATGAGAACTTTGTATTGAGATCCAAAGAGAGAGAAGAAGCCATCTAGCTAATAACTATGGACCTGTAGGTCTGAAATAAACTACTCACACATCACCGGAGAGGCCATGGAGTTGATGTAGAGTCCCTCTGTGATCAATGCCCCTTCGGTGGAGCTCCGGAAAAGGCCCCGAGATGGGATCTCTCGGGTACAGAAGGTTGCGGTGGTGGAATTAGGTTTTCGTGGTGCTCCTGGATGTTTGGGGGGTACGTGGATATA